>NW_025321226.1:0-50678 GCF_019176455.1 Solea senegalensis | reverse complement strand
ATGTCGTCCAAAATCACTCAAAAATGTCATAGTATAGTATGTGGTCCAAAATCACCAAAAAAAGTCATAGTATAGTATGTCGTCCAAAATGGTCAAAAAAGTCATAGTATAGTATGTCGTCCAAAATCACTCAAAAAAGTCATAGTATAGTATATTGTCCAAAATCACTAAAAAATGTCATAGTATAGTATATCGTCAAAAAAAGTCATAGTATGTCAATTTACAAGTGCATTATTTGATATAAACACTGTATGGCAGCACTTCTTGGGGGGCTCAAAATGCTTTAGAAATATACATGACCACAAATGACCAACAAATTAAGTTCTATCAATAGTCTTTTATTTGGCGATACAGTTCATTCATTCAATAATTAATATACATGATATATACACAAGCAAACAAAGGTATTCATGTCCCTGTTTAGCCGTCTTGCAGTGAAAGTTGGCAGTGCATTCTTGGCCTTTTTTTATTTTTTACAGTGTCGATGCGTTTCTTCACTTCGTTCTCTCGCACACTGCTTCAGTCACGTCATCAGCCGTGCGTTCAATCTTCATTCTCCTCTCAGAAGTATCTGCTCATCTACGCCAGTACTGAAGAGAGACAAGAACACAGTTAAACGCTGTCAGCTGGGATTAGAATATTATAGTGACATGCATACTACGAGAATTTTGTGGCTCAAAGTATGTCGTCCAAAATCAGTCAAAAAAGTCATAGTATAGTATGTCGTCCAAAATCACTCAGAAATGTCATAGTATAGTATGTCGTCCAAAATCACTCAGAAATGTCATAGTATAGTATGTTGTCCAAAATCACACAAAAACATCATAGTATAGTATGCCGTAGAATAGTATCACGTTCTTGGATGATTTTGCATGGCATACATTTTGGTCTGACCATTTTAATGTTGATTTAAAATTATCGTAAAGCATTTTAAACTATATTTTTTAAATCATTTTATACCTGAAGAGAATATGGGCAAACAAAGGTGCTTATTCAAATATTTGTTATTATGTAAATGAGCCACATTACACATTTAAAACTTGTAAAACACTTGAGTGCAGTGATTTCTTTGAATTATTGATCAGTCTGGTACTTTAGTTTGTGATGGGAATCAGACAAATCATCTCAGCTGTGTTTTTTTAAATGTGCCGTGTGTTCTATCTTACCTGAGCAAACTTGTGTATCTGCTCGACTACAGCGGCAAACAAAGCACCCACACTCTCATCGATCAGACTCTGCATGTAATGAACCGCCTCCTCATCTGACAGGTCCAATCGAAATTTGTCCTGCACCTGGAGGCAAAAATAGTCAACAATACAAATGTCACGTGTTGCTTTACTTTAGGCAGCTCTAAATGGCAACAGTGCCAAGGAAATGATGTACTGATGCAACAAAAAATTCAACACAAAGTCATACTTCAGTGAGATGTCCAAAATGTCACCACAATGTCATAGTCCAGTGTCACAACAATTGATTGATTGGTTTATAAATTAATTGTCAACTATTTTGATAATCGATTCAATCAGTTGGAAAGTCAAATGTGAATATTTCCTGGTTTCTTTACAAGGCAATCATTAAAACTGATTAATTTTAGTTCGTAAAACACTTTTTCAACATTTTTTTAAACAACTAATCAATTTATTGACCATACTAAACTGAAAATTATATTTCCGATGTGGGGCAGAATTCGTCATTGATGCTATGGTAATTGGCACCTAAAGTTTTACCATTTTTTTATGACAACCCATTTTCGACCACTGTAACATTACAAAACAATTGTAATAAGTATTTTCAGAAACTTGAAATGCTACCATAAACAACAGCACCACGAGGCACCGAAAATGTCACAATATTAAAAGAATGTTGGCACAATACAATACCAAAAGAACAACGGTATACTGAGACATAAAAAGATAAATATAGAATAACTGCATTCAAGTGTAATAACACACTTACCTTCTTAACAGTCTTGTCAGGTTCCAGAGCAATGTCAGGGATGTTGGCATCCACCATGAGAGAGAACAAATTCAGGATCAGGTTGGAGTATCTGCAGAATGAAATGGATGTTTCACTGAATTTAGTTCAAGGTGGTGATGTATCCCAATCAAATGATTCATTTTGCTAACGGTAAAAAACTTTTTTAAATGGTTTACTGTACAGCACTGTTATCTAGGCAAATACAAATACTGGATCATTATTGGCAGAAACTCAATTGTAAAAACATTAGCTCAGGACAATCCCTACTGGTCTTAATTCAAATCAGCATCACGTTCTCAGGATTTTATAGTGATGATGATAATAATAATAATAATAATAATAATAATAATAATGTATACCTCACTGCATGAAAATGACTGAAGTACTGCAGGTCCTTCCTCCCTGCTGGTGTTAGACTGTTTAACTAGCAATGCTTTCAGTATACCGCGTGTAACATGTTACTTATCATATATGCAATAAAGCTATTGTAATTTACACAAAAAAATACAATACATATTTTTTGGTTAATATGTATCTTTTTTATATATATATTGTAAATTCATAGATGTGCACGTTAAACTGTACTGTCTTTGCTGCTGTGACACCATACATTTCCCCACTGTGGGTCTAATAAATGACTTAACATGGGAGTGGACAAATATTCTTTGTTTACACAAATACTGAATGTTCATTATTATTGCTACATATCACAACTAGATGTGCCTGCTGCCATGCTTTTAGGCCAACCTCCTGAGATGCAGGAAGGCAGTGTAGCACTGCTTCCTGAACTCCTGGTACTGTTCACTCTGCATGCCTCCCATCCCCTCCACCATCTCTTTACTCAGCTTCATGGGTGGAGGCAGCGGTTTGGGGTCTCTGCCCAGGATGTAGCCAAAGTCGATGTGGAAGAGCTTCCCTAAAAGGAAGAGAGAAGATTCTCGTTCTCAACTGTTCAGCAAACTGTGATGTTCACTGAAACAGTACAGGAGTGGAGCCGTTTGCCTCACCGGTCTTTGTCAGTAGCAGATTGTCAAGATGTCGGTCTCCTACTCCCAGGATGTATGTGATGACACAGTAACCAGCTGGAAGGACACCAGTCAGACATGTGAACTGTAAGTGGGTTTGTTCCCAAAGTAAAACATAGCAACAGACTGATACATCTGATATAACTGTCTCACCACAGCTTTTAACATAGGTGTCCATCACCTCAGAACTGATGCCGTATGGACCTTTTTCACTTGGTGCATGTTTTCTAAAGAAGCTCTGTTAAAACATACGGTATGGTTAAAAGGAAAATATTATTTTGTGAGTTGTGTTATTACATTTGACATATTACATATCAACTATATCTCACCTGGATGTTGCCTTCAGTAGCCAGGACTTCAGCAACAGGAACAGACTGGACAAACTGCATAAAACCTGAAACAAAGCCAATATTTTCCCACTTTTATTGATAGATGTTCAATATGTGCCTGTTTCTTGTGTGTTTGAATGGTCACTGATAGATAGACGTTAGAACAAAAAGTTATGTCCTTCAATTTTTATCCAGATTTTTCTTTTTTAAATGCGTTTTCAATGGAACTAGCAATAATGATTGAGTAATGAGTCATCCTACCGTGCTTGGTGCTGGTTGCCAAAACTTTGTAAGGAGTCAACTTCAGGTCCAGATTCTCTTTTCTCAGAAGCTGAAGACAAAATGTTATTTTTTTAAGTGGTATTCTGTGGTATAATTATTAAAAGTGTAAATCTTGAATACTCGTCATCGTTACACCTGCAACCCTCGCATTCAAAAATGGTACAAAAAAAATAATCATCACAAACTGAAAACGATACACCAATATCCGAGATGATTACTAACCAATCACACTTGGACTTTAATATGAATGTGTGAGTAAGTATTCATACTTTGTCCATGAGTGAGATGATCTGCAGGATGAGCTGGTCCTGTCTCAGGTCGTCTCCATGTTTGAAAATGACTGGATACATGGCTCCATCCTCAGCCTTGAAGATCAGCTTGGCTGGCATCAGTGCACTCTGACACACACACAGACCAAATGATAACCTTTGTATTTAAGGATCGCTCAATGATTAAAACTGATGAGGAAGTGATTTATGAGAATAAACTTTATTCTCATAAATCACTTCCTTATAATAAGGTACTTTAAGGTACTTTAAGGTACTTTATTCAATAAAGTACCTTAAAGAGTGTTGCTGTCTCGGGGATGATGCCTCTAATCTTGATTTGAGGCTCCAGAGGAAGAGGAATTGGCTCAATCTCTGAAAGGTTCACTTTCTCGTTGTCGGCCAGCAGAGCCTGCAGGCGCTCCGTCTACACACACACACACACACACACACACACACACACACACACACAGACACATACACACACACAGAGAGACACTCATGTAAACTTGACTCAACAGGATCAGTGTCTGCTCCAGTTAAAATCAACAACCAGAGTCAATGCAGTGCTTGTATCTGAATAAGTCAGGCTAATGTAAAAGGGATTTCTTTATATAGTGTACAAAACAAAATATAGTAAGGGTGCAAGTTACTGCAACATGTGATATGAACCACATAAAAAATTACAGTTCAATTGCTTTTAAATGCACAGTGTTGCACAAATTAAGCAAAAGAAAGAAATAAAGCAGATAAAAACCTGTGTGAATGCAGATTAGACACATTTCAACTGGTCAAAAACATGTTTGAACTGGGTTTTTTTGACGAGTAGGAATGGGATATTTATGGCTAATTGGTATTTTAATAGGTGTTTCAAAAGCAATTTCATTTTGTTATTACCTTCTTCTTGCGATTCCCACTCTCCCTTTGCACGGCTTTCATCAGCTGCACCAGTTTGTCTACAAATGTCTGCTGGGCGGCCAAGAGTGACCGCATCACCCTCACACACTTATCCCCCTGGAGCAAAGTAAGAGCATTAATAAATAAATTAAAAAAAAGAGTAAATGCTTCTGGTGTAATGCAAAGCGATCTGCTGACCTTGAGTAAAGCCTGACTGAACCTCCTCATGACATTCAGGTACATCTCATGGGTTTTAGGATCTCTCTGCTGTGTGTCCTGATCTTCACACTCAACGATCACATACCTGGTTGGGAAAACAAATAGGTTTGCCCACAGATGCACAAACTCAGCATTAATAAACTAAAGTGCTCCGGTCTGAGCTGTGTGTACTCACCAATACAAGTAGTTGGCAAGTGTGGAGTTTTTGCAGGCACGGGAGATGAGGAATGTACACAAGTCTTGCTACAAAAGACACACACACATACATCATCATGAGAGGTTAACACAATTAACACTCCAGCTTCTGCTTCATGAGTTTGTGCTTCTCGATTAGTGGGGGTTTTATCAACCTGCTCAAAGCATATTTTCAATATGTGCTTAAAAACCTTCAATGGAAATACAGGCAATTTAAAAAGTGTAATGGAAAAAAAAAAGAAATACGGTAGTATATCGTAAGGTACTCTTTCCTGTTGCATGTATCTACTCAGATGTTACTGAATCCATACAGCAACAAATGTTGTGCTGGCAGTCTTGAGACATCAATATCGCCTAAGCTGCGATGTAAAATAAAGCCAATGAGTGGTGGCAGAGGTCAAGTGACATGATGCAGTATATATCGTATATGGCCCATGCAGTTCAAGATTAATAACGCACCTATTGCAGTGACTTCTGTGTAAGATATAGTCATAATTATTCCAAAAACTGTATCTTTCAAATTGTGAGTTCTGGATTATGATACAAATCATATTATGGATTGTAGGAAATACCTGAATTGGCTGTATTGGGAAAAAACGTGAATGGGCAAGAGGAGGAATGTGTGGATTGATGAGGAAAGCAACATTTCGACACGTAGTTCAAGAAGTGAATGTTACTACAATAAAAGATGGAAGCAAGAGTAAAATGCCTTTTGGTCTTGCTCGGCATTTTAAGTTATCAAGTTGAAGCGTCTTACCCTTTAGTGGGCTCTGCCTCCTACTGCTCATCACAGAGAACCAACTTATTACCAATATTTGCTAAAGAATTTCTTTTTTTAAGGGAAACCTACCTAATGGGATTTATATTAGGGATGATTCCATAACACTTATAAGTCTGAAACCCTAGAGTGATATCACAGCCTTGAGAATGTACTAATCAGATATCGGAGAAATAAAAACCAAGTATCAAACCAAAACCAAAACTGAATATCGTAGTGTTCATTCATAATTTATATATATATATATATGTACATGCGATATACATTTGTACCTCCAGGCTCTCACTGTCAGCTCCTTCCTTGCCTTTCTGTGGAGCAGTGGAGGATACAGATGTGCCAGACAGAATCTGGGAACTACACAAACAGGACAAAGAAACCAGAACAGATTAATAATAATGCATCAGAGAACATGATGAAGTGAGTTTTATTTTTAGGACAACACGGTTGCAGAGTTGCAGTTCTCTGCTCCCAGCTGAGCTGTGGATATGCCAATAAAAATCACAAAACCCAATGACTTCATAATGGTTTCTAAAAGAAAAATAATCAAGTGAGAATGACTGGGATAAATTTAGACCCAGGCAACTGGAGGTAGAAATGAACACAGGACAGCTTCCACATGTGGCTTCCTCCTGAAGCTGCTAACAGTGTTGATAAATAAATGATCCACAGCCGAAGTAGCTGTTGCAATTCCTAATCCAAAGTACTAACCTGTCCAGTGCCGAGTCATCTGAAAGTCCCTGGCTGTGTCTCTTGCTGCCTGGCTCCAGGCCTCCCTGAATATCACCGAAGTTCTCATATTTGAGCGCCTGAACCAGCTGCAGAAGATACATCAGCAGGTCCTAGAAAAGAGAAAAGTGCATAAATATAATGATGGTACAACAAGTGTAAATGTTAGTACAAAATCTTAGACTGAGTGATGCACATGTCGGCACATATCAGACTCAGTTCTATTTCAGCTGTAGCTCTAAAACTATTTTTTTGTTGTTGAAGTATGTTTAATTTAAAGTGAATAATAATAATACTGAAAATTGATTATGAGGCCTAGGCTAAAGGTTAAACACACAAATCACATCAAATGGTCTGTATTTACATATAACACTGTTACATGCCTTTTGCTTGCACAAATACTGTACATTATTTTTAAATAAAGACACACAGAAGCACGTATATCACAAGAGTGATGCTGTTACCCAATTGTTTGATTACTTGTTTTTTATTACACCGGAAATATCAGCAGTTGGGTCATCTCTACAGCTGGAACTATTATAGACCACCTTGTAGAGCCAACAATGGACAAACTAAACATCTTTTGAGTTTTGATGCTAACTGAAGGCTACATATGTTCTCCTACAAGCTTGGAAGGAAAGGGTAAAGTGAGGGTTATTCAGCTGAAACACACAACTTCACTATTAAATGTTGCTAAATTTTATGCACTCGACCTTTAGACGTTTCATATTAGACAATATCTCTAACATATTTATACTTGAGAGAATGAAAGCCTTTCTTCTACAAAAACGAACCTATCATCATCCACCTAGACATACACACTCCTCCCGACCTCTCTGCCATCCGTGCCTACCTCATCATCAGCCTGCTGCAGCCGAGCCACAGCGTAGCGTCTGACCGTCGGGTTGGTGAACTGGGACGACAGCAACTCCAAGGAATCCTCCACATCCATGGGCCTCCACTTCCCCAGTAGCTCTAAAGCCTGCTTAGCCTCCTGGGGCAAATCCCAGTTAACACACTTGAGGAACTTAGTTAAAGCCTGAAGCATGAGGAGGAAGAATTCAAAGAGGATTTAGTTAGAATAAGTGAGGTTTGGAGAGAGCGCTCTGAAAAAAACAGTAGCTGTGGATAAGACAGAGGAGGAACTATCAACACACCCACCTTCTCCTGTGTGGTGAGGTAGTATCTGAACTTCCACACCAGGTCCTGCTCTTCAGAGCTCAGCTGCTTGGTTGGTGGGTAACTCACGATGATCTGTTGGCACGCACACATACACACAATACAAACTGATCAGTTTCAGTGATTGACACTGAAACAAAAAAATGGTCTTGATAGTTTCACACTGGAGGATGTGAGACAAACTTTTAATGATGATTTATTTTTATTTCCTACTACAAAAAAAGACAAATAGTTTCTCACATTTAGCTGGTCACGTGTTGCAGCGTTGGGCTTCAGGTCGTGATCTGACGGCCCACTGCGGAGGCTACGGGCCAGTTTGTGGTGCTTGCTCTCCACCAGGTTCTCCTACGAAAGAACGTAAAAAAATGACAACAGTTTAAAATATTTTCCAATTTTTACACAAAATGAGGTCACCTGACAACATCAAAGTCATCATGAATGCGTCCTCTTACCATCCCCATCTGAGGGTCAGGAACTTTGACGATGTCGCAGCTGGTAAGAATGGGTGATGTGTCGTCTCCATCCTAACAGGTAAACCATATACAGAACAATTTTTATACAGGACGTTTCCCACTTAGTGGACATTACATGTTAATATGAAGCTTGGTTCATGCTCATAAATATGGAAATACCTTTTCATAGTAGACGATACTGTAATCTTTATCATTTGTTTTGACACGAGGGAATTCCACCATGAGGTACATGAAGTTAGAGCTGCGTTTCTCACTCTGCAGAGACACACACAAAGAAGACTTTTAGATTAGAGTGTGTGTGCATGATTGTTTGGCCTGCTCTGGTCCCAGGCAAAATGTGGTGCTACTTTTCCCCTCGTCATCATAATTTATTTGTTTTATAATATCTTCGCACACCTCCCAAACAAATTTTATTGAGAGAACTGATAACAATGGTACAGCCAGTAGTTCACAGTAGCGCTCCGGGTTTGTGTTTTGGCCTTTTGTACCACCCACCCAGTAACCCAGCCCTGTAGCTCCTTATTTCAGAGAAGATATGGCAACCCATGAGGGCCTCAAGCCTGGAGAGGCGGGGGCAATGTTTTCAATCCAGTTTTGAACGCTAATGACCAGAGTTCTGATTCCAACATCTGATTCACGATTTTTTATAAACCTGAGTAAATGGACTTCAAGGTGGGAAAATCATCCCACCTCATTGATCATTTCGATCTCTCTGAAGGTCAACCGGTCCAGCCAGTCCACCTTCACCATGTGACCCTGTCGATGGGCCTTCGTCAGCTGGATGGACACAAGAGAGGGAGAAAGACAGGAAGAAGAAAGTTAATTTTTTTTTTTTACTCAAATACAAGAAAGAAAATGAAGAAAATACGCAGGTTGACGTTCTGTTGCAGCAGTACCGGTCACAGCATGATGACTGGTGTGCAAACAGCTCAACCAATCATGCACAAACTCTGGTGTGCTAGCAGCCAGTCCAGCATCTCTGCTCACAAACTCAGCAGCCAATCCACTCTTCAGTCAGCGTGGGTGTGGGAATGTAAGCACACACTTTGCCATGAACAGGAAGCCCACAACTCAGCAGGTTAGAATTAGCACTCACTCCTAAAACAACATATCTAGAAGAAACAACCTTGTTGAGCCCAAAAGCTTGTCTGGAAATACGTGATTTAAAAAATATCTAAACCAATCAGGTGGTATGAAATGAAAACATACCCCCTGAACTCATCTTCTGAAAAAAAAAATAAAAAAAATTTAAAACAACTTTAGAGTATAACTCCCTCATGTCCACAAACAAAAACAAAAGAAATCCATGCATACACTTACACAAAATACACCAACATATCATAAGAGCAGAAAACATAAAAACTAATGTGTGATGCGTTCAAGAACACAGCCATACCTGTGGACAGACAACACGTCTTCACACCAGAGCCAAAATGTATTTATACTGGTTTATATTAAATACAGAATTTCATAATCTTATCATTTATAATTATTAATCAGCTAAATGTTTGTGTTTTTCAAATGCTAGCAGTTTAAAAAATTAAACATTTGACAAAATTCATATCTGTAATATTTAGTTCATATATTATTTTCTACTTAATATAGATAGGGGCACTGCAGTGCAGACACAGAATGCAGATTGGAGACAGATCAATATTGTTAAATACATTTTATTGAAATGACGCAATTTTTGTACTATTATTATTTATTAATATTATATTTCACTCACATGGAGGAAAAACTGAATTTGGCCAATATATGATGCTTTTTTATGGCCATCAGCTGCACTGATTTATTAAGATTGGCATCAGCCATAGAAAACCATCCACTGACCTCTATTCAGAAGTTTAATTGACTTTCCTGACATAAAATATTGTGTGGCACAAAAAAAAGATTAAATGTGAAAATACATTTTGGCCTGAGCATTGTACTCACACACATACAGAACACACATCACACACACATTCTGCATGGCCAACACTAACTCCTCCACTTGTACTCACATCACTGAGTACCTCCAGGTCAGGGCCCTGGAACAGATGGTTGTTTAGACAGGGCTTTGCTTTGGAGGGTTTCTCTCTTTATCCAATGCACACAATGTTTCCTTTTCACACTCTGTCCTTTCTCTTCCACACATATTTCCTCTCAGCGTTTCAGTCCTACTACATCCTTCACCATTGCAGTTCTTTCTCTCTTAACCCTGTTCTCCTGATAGGAAACATGTTGTACCTTGGCAAGCCTGCCCATCTGGTCCTCTGCCAGGCTGCTGCTGGTGCGTCCTGGTGTGGTGGTGGGCTCTCCTCCATCTCCCTCTACACCTGGCCAAACTTTCAGGTCATGCATGCCTTGTCTGAACATACTAGGACAAGACAGGATGACATGTTCCAGAGTTATCAGTGTTTTTTTGCTCACTTCTGCATTTAAACCTTTGCAGCTGTGGGTGTTAAGCTGATCTTTAAACTTGGTGGCATATCACAACACCACAAGTAATGATGTAAGGGTTAGACTTACCCATACTTGCCAAACAGAGTGACAGTAGTGCCCCCCACAGGTACAGCTCTGCCAGGCCCATATATGTCCCAAACCGTGAGTGCAACCTGGGCACTTTGGGGAAGGTCTGGGTACTTGACTGGCAGCCGCAGCCACTCGTTCCAGCTTCATGATACAGCAGAAGAGTGAACAAGAAAAGCAAATACAAGAGAGAGAATCTATCATAATCTGTCAGAATACTAAAATAAATGTAGTTAAATGTAATTGAAACACAACTTTTATGAAGTTTAAGGAAAAATTATTTGCTCTTGTGGGAGAAATTTTTAGTCTTGTCAACTGTAAATGGAAAAAAAATACAAAAGAAGAATGTTTTAGTGTACAGAGACTGGAACTCACTTCCATCGTGTGCTGAATGCTTTGTACGAGGTACGGACAGGTAAGGCGAGCGGTTTTCCTTCTGCAAACACTTGACAGGTAACGTAGAGGTCGGAGCAATTCTCTTGGTAGAGGCCAGAGAACCGCAGCATAGGGTCTTTAAGCAGTGCTTTGTAGCTCTTCTGCTCTCGCTTACCTTCTAAACTGCCTCTGGAGGAGGGGGGAAAACAGAGAAAAGAAAGAAACACAGAAGATGTTTGTTTGTACCAATTACAGAGTCTAAAGTTCATGTTTAATTGGCTGAGCTATTTTGTGACTTAAATTTCGAACTATTTTGACTTAATACAAGTGAACAGATTTTTTTCACACGCCTGTTACTGTGCCGACATTGTTGACACCCTAATTGATCTTCATGCTGTCTGAGCCATAGAGGAAAAGTAAAATTTGAGTGGTTCAAACAGTTGATTTCAATTTACTGGAGAGAGAATAAGCTTAAAACATTGTTTACTTTAAGAGTTAGGAATTTGGTCCAACTCTAAACACATTGTATTTCACTATTATTAATTATTCTTTGATTAATCTGTTATGAATCAGTTACTGTCAATTACGTTTCAATTTAAAATGCTCTTTTTAAGTAGATTATTATTATAAAGTATAACACAGTTTTACTAATTTGTAATGACAGTGAATACCATTATGCAGACATCATTAATCCATCCATTGATCTTAATTAAAATAGTACAAAGGTTGTTGATTTTCATTTTTATTCCTGATGTACACCTGTCTTTTGCAGTTTATCATTATTATTGTTTGTAGGAGCCAAAATGAAAGAGGTTATAAATAGGGACTAAACCTGGCCTGGGCACATGTTCTGCCCAGAAGCAAAAAAGATTTTTACTGTGAGAGCGAGAAAAAGGTTTGTGACAGTCAGCACATGGATTCAGACCACTGTCTTTATGTGGTTAATATGAGAACTGAAAAATTGAATTGTTATCAAGTCAAAATGGTAAACCAAAGTAATTGACAGATTGCAAAACCATTTAATGTTTCTATTTTTTTTTAGCTCTCATATTGTCCTACGCTCAATGTCAACTTAAAAATGCAGTTCTTATCCTTGCAATAGTTCCTATTTTTGATTAAATCTTTTTAATAACTTAGAATGAGCTTTTCATATTTATATCAGAAGCTAGTTCAGCTCTACATAGACCACCATTTTGGACAGGAGCCCACAACAAACAAACCAAACATCTTTTGAGTGTTGATGCCAACTGAAAGCTACAGGTTAATAAACACACCTGGGAGGGGAGGTCAACATGAAGGCCACCCAGCTGCAACGTGCAACTGTTTCCTTTAAAGCTTTAAACGCTGTACCTTTGAAACACTATCATAAATCAAATTACAACTACAATTTGTCAGAAAAATCCCAAACTTTACACAAGGTGGTTCAGTCCTAGTCAATACAGGATTATTGCGGTGTCGATTACCATCGCTGGTACATTCGGTTAAACTTGATAGAGTATGGAATCTCTATAAAACATGGGTTCACAGCCGGAAAAACACAAAACACGCGGAGAACCACCCCTAAATACTGAATATTCCATTCAATATTTTAATTTACGTAGTGGAGACTTAACTTTTGTCCATAACGTGAGTGTGAACATTGGTTTCATGTCCCCTGAGGTAATATAATGTAGACTCGCATACACAACACAGTAAACACCCTATCAGGTCGCCAGACACCAGATTATTAACACAGCATGACCAAGAAAGCGACGAATTCAGCCAAAACTTACATCTTAAGTTGAACGTTGATATCCAAGTCACAACTGTAAACATAGTTGAATTTATCAGTGTCCATCTTCCGACGGGAAAACACCCAGTTTTCACTAACAACCGGACGACTTCAACATGAAATCCCCCGGACGGCTTTGTAAGCCCCTGCTAGCGGCTGGCTTTGAGACAGGGCCCCGTAGCAGCACAAAAACAGTCCGCGGAGTTCAGCATACACACAGCCCACACGGTTAGAGAGGATTTCAGTCCCTGCACTGGGTTAAAACATATACATATGAACACCTGTTGTTACAGGAAATATTATTTTAACAGCTGTCTGACGAACATGATTTTGTGTTTTTGTTAGCTACACAACACCGCAGTAACTGACATCCAGTCCGGCTGTAGTAATCGATTCTAGATGTTGTAGCACTTAAAACTAGGCCGGCTATCGTTGTATCGTGGATTGATTAGCCTAGCCTCGTGGAGCAAAGGGGAAGTAGAAAAGAGGCGGAGTTTCCGTCTTCCGGCATACTTGTTAAAGGTACATTAGCCTCAATTCCAAAAGGCTTTTTCACACGAGCTCAATTTTTTAAATGTATAATTTGTTTTGTACCAACAGGCATGATTTACCGTGCTTTCTTAAATGACCAGAATATGTCAATTTCCTCAGAAAATACAAATCCTCTCACCATGTGTGTGTTTGTCTCTCCCTCTCTCTGCCTAAATACTTGTGCATGTCCACAAAACCCAACCACATGACTGATAAATGTTACTGTGAGCATCTCAAGGCTTTAGAGATTATTCAAAGGCAATGTACATATTAAGACAGAAACCTTTACAATGTCAAAGAGATAACAGAAACCCAGCAATTCAAACAATGAGCAAGCATTAGGCATCACTGGAGAGAGAAAAAAACTCCCTTTCAATGGGAAGAAATCTCTGACAGAACCAGACTCAAAGATGTGCAGCCATCTGCCTCGACCGGTTGGGGTGAAATGAAAAATGGGGAACAAAGGTGGATACAGAAGAGAGAGACCAGGAGCAGATTTATAGCAGTTGTATCAAGTTATAGGTTGAGAGAGGACATTTCGGAATTGTTTATTACATGTTTATACAAGTCTATATAGGAGCATCACTGAGCTGAGTTTCTCTGAGCCAGCTCTAACTATCATCAGCATCACCATCAAAAGGGAAGGTTTAAAGTCAAACTACAGAGATGCAGAGAGGGTGACTACCTCCCAATCTGACACTGGGAGTTGGTTCCACATGAGACACCTGGTAACTGAAGGCTCTGCCTCCCATTCTACTTCCACAGATTCTGGGAACCACAAATAAGCCTGAATTGTGGGGCTGAAGTGATCTGTTGGGATGATAAGAAAAAACTATTTCTTTAAGTTATGATGGGGCTGGATCATTGAGTGAGCATTTTAAATTGAATTCTGAACTGTATGGGGAGCCAGTGTAGAGAAGCTAACACTGGAGAGAGTTACTTTTTTGTCCTCTCAGTCTTCTCTAACAACTACAAAAAGCCCATTGTGTGAACACATTGTTCTACAAAATAAGTAAAGTAAACTAAATGGCTGTCAATACTAACAATAATACCAATATTATTGTGGTATCAGAGAAATGCAATACACTTTTACCTCAACCACTTATCTGGTAATGCTGAGCTATAGATACGGTATTTTGTTGGCAGTTTGTTGACATTAAATGTTAATCAGTGTGACAAAAACAGAAAAAAACAATCATCTTGTGATGGTTTTATGACACCATTCTCATAAAATTTTAACACAAAGCCTCTCCACTTAAAATGCTCTTGTCATCAATTAACTTCATATCCGTGAAGGGAAACAGGCGTGTGACAGGAAAATCGTGATCTTTTGTTTTGATGAGCTCCTCCCTTTTCATCAGTGATGATGACCACTCATCAGGCTAGCAACTTGTCATCACTGTATTGTAGCAGAGCAATACCACTGCAACGTAGAAATGGAATCCAAACTAAACAAATGAGTAAAAAAGGAAATCCAACTCAGAAATGTCCAAATTATTCCATCAGGCCTTTTTAATTACCTGTATGTTTATATCAATGACAACAGGTCTTCATAGAAACATTGAGCAGCCTGAGCGAGGCAAGTGTGAGTCATAAAACTAAGACTGTTGCAGCACCACCAATGAGGATGACCTACAGTGTTAACACTGTTACTACTGTGGGGGTACCAGAGAAAGGGCACTTGAAGAAACATGTCATTTGGCCCTGGGGCCTTGTGCAAGAGGTTTGAGAGGATTTTTCCAATGTCAATGTACAGATAGCACACAAATGGAAGAAGATGAGCTAATACTTTATTGGACCACGGAGTGATATTGTGCTGCAATGTCAAGCCAGGTTAAATTTGATTTTTTTTCCAGGGGTGAACTTTTTTAAGAACGTTAATACATAACACACTGAAAAAAGAAAATGGTTGAAAATCTATCTATCTATCTATCTATCTATCTATCTATCTACAACAATAACTTCCATTTACATTACATTATCGTATCACTTCTGCAGACATGTTTTTAAATAATAATATTATATTTTTTTTTTTAAATCTCAGAGTGCTACAGATGTAGGTTAGAAGCACATATAAAACATACATTAAAAAATACATGGTGAACCAATGGCCCTATTTATATGATTCCTATTTAAAGGTTTCCACAAAGAACATGAGTCATGTTTGTGGTGGTTCTTACCCTTCTTACTCCTTTTTTTCTTGGTAGGATTCAGTCATTCCATAGATCCTGATGAATGGGTTTCTTAGCAACAGGAATACCGAGTGTTTGTTGTACACTCAGCCAATCACATGGCAGCTCATATAGACATGGTAAAGACAACCTGCTGAAGTTCAAACCGAGTAGCAGAATGACAAAAGAATGACACTTTGAATGTATTGAATTATATCAGAAACTGTTGATCTACAGGGATATTCACACACAACCATCCCTAGTGTTTACAGAGAATGGTCCAAAAAAGAAAAAAACATCCAATGAGCAGCAGTTCTCTGAGAGAAAATGCCTTGTTGATGCCAGAGTTCAGAGGAGCAGATGAGCTAGAGCAGCATAAGACCACACCAGGTGTTACTCCTGACACTTTATTAGGTCGCCTGTACCCAATAAAGTGGCCACTGAGTACATTTGTACATCCCAGTGTAATGGACCTGAATGAGTAACAATTTAAAGGGCTTCACTGTTTCCTTGACACAAACTCAACATGTTTTTCAAACTCTCCTTGTCAGTAATTTTCCCAAAAGATGTTTTCTCATTTGACATTTTCATTTCAATGTTAGCGTGCACCGTCAACCCGGATGCTCCAACATCCTCCATAGGCTCTGAGATGATATTAAGGGACTGTGAAAGCCATAGCACATGATTCATATTATTTCCATACGCATCAAAGCATTCAGTGACAACTTGTTTCTTGTATGGAAGCATCTGTAACCATTTATCAGGGTCTGTACATTCATGGCCTCTTCGTACCTAACCTAGAGCGACACACTCAGTCTACTGTAGGTTTATATTCTGCTTTACTTGTGTATGTGTTTCATCTTTACTTGTTGAACAGCAGCATGTCCTACAAAACCATAGGAGAGGTCGAGCGGTGGTGAATCATGTTTGATAATTCCATCTCTTCCTCCTCTTCTACTTGGACGTTACCTCTCTCTTTCTCTCTCTCCTCCTGCCCTTCATATCACCACTCCTTCCTTTCCCTCTCTTAGTCATGGCATGGATGTGTCATTCTTTCTATCACTTTGGAGGTTCATGCCTGCTGAAGCGCACCGAGGTGATCTCACAAGCGCCAAAAACAGTGCCAAGAAGACACAAGACTCCCTCCTCTCCATTCAAAAAAAATTAAAAAACAAACACCACCTCCTCATTCCCAGTGGATGGCACAGCCTGGACTGTGGACCACACCTCCACGCCGTGGTGGACGCAGTCAAGACGTATAAATGAGGGTGCAAATGCAGAAGAGGGACCAGAGTCTGCTGTCCAGATCAGATGAAGATGGAAATTGCAAGAGCACACTTGATGCTTGCAGCTGTAGGCTTTCTCCTGTGGAGCAGCGGTGGCTCTGCTGCACCCATGGAGTGCCACTTCGACTCAAGAGGTGAGATCTCAAACTTTTAACATCTCACTGGACATCTTTTCTTCATGTAAAAAATAAAACATACCTCTCCATTATTTAAAAAATTGATTTCTGATTCTAATTTTCTGACCTCCACATGTTGTTCCAGCACGGTGTGTGTTTGAGGGAAGACACTTCTCACTGGGTGAAACCTGGATGGACAACGCTTGCATGCAGTGCACGTGTCTGCACCCGGTTGGCGTCGGCTGCTGCGAGACGTGAGTACACAAACATCCTGCATGTTACTCACGGTTACTCCACTGTCAGCTTCAGAAGGACGGAATGAAGTTACTTCACAGCACTCGATCTAAAATTGATATGCATCATGGAAAAATCTGTGTTATTGCATTTGTCAGTGGAGGACATCCAGACCTTTATTTAAGTAGAAGCAGTGATACAACTTAGGGAAAAGGTACTTACCCAATACAAGTAAAATGTGTTCCCTCAAAAATGTTATTGTTACTAGAATAGAATAATACAATAAATAATAAATAATAACAATAATAACAATACAATACAATTTACTGCAGTTGTAGACAATTGAGGTTCAGTTTCCTCCACACATAAAAATAGCAGTAGATGGATTAATTTGACAAATGCCATTTTATTTGACTGATTGACATTGACTGATTATTGCTTATGTATGCATAAATGTATCAAAAATGTATTTGACAAAGTTATGTTTTAGTTTTTTTTCAACGTCTGCAGTACACAAAAGCAGAGAGAGACCACAATTGTTCATTGCTCAATTTTGCACATCTTTTGTTATGTTTAAACTGTTGTATTTTACCTGATGGAGGAAAAACATTCAGCCAATCACACCTAGAACAACAGTGGCATGATAATGTTGACCATTAGCTGCACTGATTTCATATTGGTCGACCTCTATCTTAAACAATAAGTTATCATTTATAACAGAGTTCAAAATATATCTAATTGTACTTAATGTTTAAAAAAGAAATAAAAACAGCAGCAGAATAATCTAGAAGGTAATATTCAACTATAACTGTGCAGAATAAATGTGGTGGACTACAGTATGTACAATACTGAACAACAAAGTATGTGCTTGGATAAATGTACTTAAGCTACTCTCTAGCATCTGGCATAGAGATTTATTTTCACTGCCATAGCTGAGAACTTCCATTAGCTGATGTTCACCTTCCTATTGGTGCATACAAAAGTTTACAGTGTGCGCACAAAAGTTTACACAAAAGTTTACAGTGTGCGCCCTTGGAAAAGGTTTACAAATGTTTATCTTTACCTCCCGGCATATGCAGGGTGCATCGGCCAGTAGATTTCCCCGCGTGGTGTCAGGTACGGGTGGAGCCAGTGACCTGTAAAGTGACCCTGGTGCAGACGGCTGATCCTCGTCTGCCCTGTTTCCCTGGTGACCACCTCAAGGATCCCAGTCATGGGTCACTTCCTCTTCAGCAGCAGCAGCAGCAGCAGCTTCAGCAGCAGCTGTTTGAGGGGTAGAAACTATAGAAAGCTGCTAAACTCAGCAACTATCTGTTCAGCCTGTTTGCCTGTGAAACCATTACTCACTTCATCTAAATAACAGTAACTATTGTCATATACATACTGTACAAATACAAATCATTAACAGCATATATAAGTTTCAGTGAAGGAAATGTGACACTTGTCTGTGAAGGAATATTTAAGTAAGACCTCAGAATTTTCCAGCAGAAATCACCGAACATGATGCTTCAAATAAACAAATTTAGCATTGACTTTTCATTAGATAAAATGCCCTTTTCAGGATCAGTCTACGTGTGGTCATCATAGGCTTTAAAGTAGAGGAAACCTTCACTTTAATATTCATACTGGGAGCTTTTTGTGCTGAAGATATAAAAGATTTGTACAAAAAAACTATGTACATGATGCCAAATGCCAGATTATTATTATTATAAGCATATACCGTGTCATACACAATCTACTGAATTTGACCTGTTCTCTGCTGTAACTCATTTAACCCCAAAATAAAGTTGTTTACGAAGATGATGAGGAATTCTGTGTGGTAACAAACAAGGCAATTTTTTACATTTAAATCACACTTTTAATTCTCTTGTATTTACATCTCAGTATAGTCATTCTTCTTTTAGACTTTATATTAAAAGAAAGACACTTAAACTGTAAAAATATCTCAGATAAGAAAAAAAAAATCAGAAATATCGAGTGTGCAAGTGTATGAAGGAGTTTAAAAAAAGCAAATAAATACAGACACGCACAACAGAGAGAGAGTTGCACTTCACACGGCCAATGTGCGGTAGACTTCCTGAAAAGGAATATGTATTCAAAGTCCGGGTGCATTGTAAAATGCTCAAGAAAAAAGGCAAATTATAGATTGCACACTTAACATATGAGGTCTGCATAAAAAATGGAAACAAAAAAACATTTTTGATCAAGAAATGTGCACATCTGTGCTGAAACAGTTTCCCCATCTGGAAACAAAAACAAACTAGTTGATATCACCATTAAAAACAATAACACCTGATCACCTCAGAGTCAAATATTAATGCTGTTCCTCCCTGTAAACTGGGAAACGTAGGATGCCAGGGCCGGGTTCGTTGGTAGGACTTTGATAGGCAGATCCCAGCTGAAGGTGTCCACATTCACATGCTCCGCCCCGGCCCAAACTGTGACCTCTGATTGGTTCTGCAGTACAGTGGGTGGTTCCATAGGCTCCCGGGCTGTGACGAACTCAAAGTGCAGACGCCACCGAAGAGAGACTGAACAAAGAGGACAGAGTTTGGACTTGATATATCCTCTTATGATGTGATTAGCGAGTTCATTTGATACCATTTCTCACTAATTCTTACAGACTTACTTTTCTTTGCTTGGCATTATTTATTTATTTTAAGTTATTTAAAGTAATGCTAACAGTGTTTGAGGGAAGCAGCTGCACATTTACACCCAACATTCATTCACTGTTAAACTGTGCTAGGACTGCAACTAACAATTATTTGCATAACTGTAGTTGACAGAAAATGTTGGTTGGTATTTCCCAAACCTCTAACTGATTAATTCATAACCAGAATGGTTGACGATTAGTTTAGTAATCGATTAATAATTGATTAGACCTAGAGAACACTGCAGATGTTAGCAGCAGCAGAATGTTAGCTCTATAGAAGCTTGTTATGTGTATGTGTTTGCTGAGGTTGCTGAGAGTTGCTCATTTACTTGCACCTACACGAGACAAGAGTCGCTTTGTTTTCACCAAGTGTAGCGAATTGAGCGTAAACCTTCGAGCCATGATGATGATGGCATGACACACGACGTCAACAGCTTCGTCATCATTAGGGGGCGGCTGTTTTTTTCTGATTTTCAACTGTTCTACAGCAAAGTTACATTTAAGGCAGGCGTGTCCAAAGATGTTATACGGCCCTCAGCTTCGGTTCAGTTTTATAATATATTTTTTATGGCCAGGGACAGGAAATCGGCCCAGGCATATTTCTACATACAATCACGCGCACACATTTTAAACAGCACTATAACGAGTATCATGTGCTGTCCCCATTAGCTCAGCTGGTAAGGAGTTGAGCCCTGAAACCAGAGTCCAGGATTCACATCCTGGCAGTGACAGACAGATACACACATTCACCAACTGCTAAATTGTATTATATTTGTACATGTATTATATAAAACTTTTAAATCAGGTTTTCACTATTAGTGCCATGTGCCTGTATATATTACTTTATGCAAGTAAAGTTGATGCTTTTGTCCATTTGTTCACTCTTGTATGGCTAAGATTTGATTACATTGCCATTTAAAGTTTATATTTGTGAAAATGAAAATAAAATAGTTATAAAACATTGCATTTGCATGTAACTTTTAAATGTCTGGAGGGACCACTGGCTCCAGGAATCTTCACATTATCAAATTTAATTAAACTAACAAGTGTAATTCTAAATGGCAGAATAAAAATTATAATTGATTCATAGACAATTCTGTACAAAGGAGACTGACCTATATCTGTGCTGAAACCTGGTGTGACGTTGAGGGGGATGGGGAGGGAGAAGTGGCTGGAGGCCGTGTGGAGGCAGGACTCCAGGTGTCGCCCGTGTCCACTCACACTGACGGCGTGGCCGGGACGTCGCTGGTACTGTTGCTGGATCTCCTCCTCGCTCTGGAGGCTCACCGAATACTGCAAAAACACATGCGGGACTTCGTCACTCACACAGCCATTACACGCACCAGTCAATGTGTGCAGCCGTTCACAACTAAATCTAAACACACCTGCAAGCAGGGGATGTCACCCTCCGAGAAGTTGAACGTGCCGATGATGTCCTCCCCGAGTCTGTAAACAGTCTTGAAGATGCAGAACTTTGCCACTTTTCCTCGCATGTTGGTGATATTGAACATGTCTGAAGGAAAGAGAAACCCACAGGTCATGAGGTCAATGCACACATCCAAACCAAAGACAGTGGAGAATGCAAGCAAAAAATCAGTGTGTAACATATAGGTCACAACCATTCTACTGTTTCAATCTGTTCCACCATATCTCACCTTTTTTTAATCTTCATTAACTTACTTTTACTGTATTTTTTAATTACTGATGTGTTTTCCCCTGCAGACGTCATATGTGAAATAAATATAATATTTAGGAAAATAAATAAACATAAAACAAATTGTTGGAGCGGGGCCAGCATAGAAGTCAAGGAGGTAGCAGCATATTCAGCCTACAGTTTTAGTCATTAGTCATATCCGGGCGTGTTCTTTGATATCTGAGAATACATTTTAAATGACATTGTGCCGATAATATCACGCATCTCTATATTTATCCATCATAGATCCCAAGGAAAATGGATTTTCTTTATGTCTGCACTGTGTGACAAAGAAATGATAGAAATAAATCTGATTTGAAAACATAGCGTTAAACATAGAACATTTATATGGAATTTAATGTTTTTCTCCATGTGAGTATAGTTCATATTTTATTTACTCATTGTGTTATATACATAAAATGTGAAATTACGAATGATCTTTTACCACATGCAGGTGTCAATTACGACAAATTATGTGACAGTGAAGCTTAAAGACCAGCATAGTGATTTGATTTGTCAGCAGAATGCTTTAAGAAAAATACTAAATATTTAGCATTTTGTAGCTGAAAAAACTATTCTTCAGATCTAGAGACAGTGGGTTTACTAATATAAAAGTCACTGCTGGGACTTACGTGGGCAGCGTCTCGACGTGGTGACCATAAGCATGTCCAGCGCTCTCTCCAAAGACCGAGTGTCTCTGCGACTTGCTTCCTCTTCCTCTAGGAACGGGTTTGATGGGGAGACCTCTTCATCCTGGGGAAATGGAGGTTCTGGCATGCCTACAGATCGGCCGAGAAAATGTCAGACATTAATGTACAAATACATTGGCCATCACCTTATGAGACCCCTGTCTTTTTGTATCTTGAAACAGAAAGACAGTTATTCATATCTTGTTCAAAATAAAATCTGATTTTCCAACATAAATTGAATTTCTCTGTACCAAAAACCTGATTCTGTTCTGCATAAACTGCATTTAGTTAGTTATTTATTATTAGTTATTCAGCAGTTATTCTTATAAAATAAAATTATATTTTATATTTAATTTTAGAAGTTACTCTTACTAAACAATCTTTCGTTTGAGTAGTCATTCTTATAAGACAAATACACATTTCTATGTTATCTTTCATTTTAGTAGTGCAACTTCTTCATGCACAATGTCAATGCCGTCTCACAGCTTTTTACTACTTCTTGTATAAACATTTTGCCTTTACACTTAACTAACGCTATCTTTCATTGAATGGTCGTTCCACAACTGTCGTGAAACATGCAGTACCAAGAAGTAGCGGCACTGGACACACACGCCATAGGAGCATTTATGATACTGAAATTATGCTCTCTTAGCTTAAAGAATTAAACATTTTGAAGTTAATGGTTAATAGAAAGACATGCAATGGTGCTCCATGATGCCAAGTTATTTTGGTCTGTGATGTAATAGGTCAGCAGGTAAACTCCTAATACTAACAAGGCCTATCACTATCTACCGTAGTGGAGGCGGACACTCTTCATTAAATAAAGTGATCCCTGCTGGTGTTCGGATACTGAGACATGGACAGTTGGCCAGTTAAATGGGGAAGGAAATGTTCTTACTGCTCACTTAACACAAACCTCTCTGAAATAAAAAGCATTTGTTTGTTTGCTGCAATGATTTTCCTTATTATAATCTTCATTAACATCTATGGTACAAATAAACATTTCACTTTTCGAGATAAGAGATATTTGTAATTACCACAGATGGCTTTAAAGTGCAAAAGCATTTGATATTGAAAAACAGCCGTCTCACCCTGCAGAACCAGCACTCTGAAGGGAACTCTCAATAGTTTGATGGGAGAGTTGACTCTCTGGCAGCCGATGGTCAGTTTGTAGACATATTTCACTGACTGACCACGGAAACTAGGAGGACCATCAATGGGTACAACTTCACTGTATGAATCTGTGGCAGAGCAAATCACAAACAGAAAGATACATGGTCATTTGTAGATGCTGCATTACACTTAAGGAAAATACTGTATTTGGCCTGTAAAGATGTCGGCGATCTTCTGAGCGTTATTATATCACTTCCTTGGGTTGTATATAAAAAAATGTATGTAGTCTTCTGGGTTCTTCCTGAAAATAATCTACTTCTCACTTGATTCATCATCCTGAGGAGTTAATAGTCTCAAGCTTTAGTGTAAACTCTTCTTCAATAGAACAGTACGTCATTTTTCTGAATTATGTTCATATTTAGAGGAAAACACGCAATAAATTGTCCAATAGCAACCTGGTTGCAGGGGACGTCTCTGAACTTTCAGTTACAAAACGACAACATGGCACTGGCCAAACTTTAATTCTGGAGGCCATGCAATGGGAGTTCAGATTCTTATGGGTGATGTTAACACCAGTCCCCAACTTTGTGGTACACGGGTAGATTTAGCTCATTAAAAAAACATGTTGCTGTTGTGGATCTATATTCTGCGACACACAACACTAACTTACATGTTTTGCTCTCCCCGGGGTCCAGACGAAGGTCACAGAACAGTATCTTAGGTGGCGTGTCCAGCACACACTGTCCTCGCTCTCCTGTAAAAGACCAACATTTGTGTTGCAGAAATTCTAGACATATTACACATGAAGCAAGAATTTCATTTCAAACCAAGCTAATAAATCCCAAATCCTTTTAAACCTTTGTGTGTACACTACCTCTTCAAGCTAAAAATAATTGGTTTATGCTAAAACTACTAATCCAGCAAATAGTGTTTTTCCCCCCAGTCTCCCACTGACCTCTACTTGGAATGAGTACAGTGTCACTTTCAGCCTGGACATCCTGTTTGTTGCCCCGGGTTGGCAGAGCCACTCTGCTCTCACTGGCATGAAACTGGCAGTGAATCTGGGCACTGGCCCATGCCAGCATCTCACTGGGAGACAAATGGAACAAAAGGGTTACACAATGGAGAAGTGGAATTTTGTGATTGAGTGATAAAAAGTGCTAAATACGTCCACTAGCAGCTAACCTTAGATAACACGATAATAAGGGGGAAAACATGAGCAAAATTAAAAAAACCTAATAAACCCCTAGACAAGAGGTTTGTTTCACTTGAACCAACTCAACTCAATTAACTACATAACAAATGTTGTGTTTAACTGCACAGCCTTATGTCCCACATTGTAAACAAATCAAACATCATTTTACTATGAATGAAATGGCTGTCTCAAATGAAACCTTTCAAAATCGACGGCAGAGAGAAAAAAAAAAAACAACTTCATATGAACTAGTATGTCTTATGTTGGCTTACGTATGAAATGAATTCACAAAGATAAAAAAAAACTATGCACATTTTGCTACAAGTGTGTTGCTTTTGTTAGTTTTTGTAAACACACAATTCAGTTTTAGTTAGGTATTGTTCTATTTTTATTGTTATTTCAATTTTGATTTTAGTTTTTGTTAATTCATTAACTATAATAACCTTGTCAAGGACTGGCAAAATAGCTACAGAACATTTTAAACAATTTCATAACAGTAAAATTAAATAACAATTGCTATCACACATACTCTTAATCTCATCAAAACATAACCTCCATATTAAAGTCAACCCGACATATTATGTGAAACAAACAAAACTGACTTTTTTTCTGAACTTAAAATAAATACATAAAAAGCTTGCAGCAAATACATTTAATTATATATAAACTATTTGTAAACATTTACATTTAAAATGCCACAACCCTCACACCTTTGCCATGCTGCTTCAATAAATATGATTCACACAGTCACATATGGCAGAAATATGATTGTCGATTTTGGCTTTACAAAAACTCAAAGCTTTAAATTGGCCAAAGTAGCTCATTAATAAACGGTGCAATTGGGTTCTGTATGTTAATTCCATACTTTTTCCAACCTTTCATCATTTTACCAACAAACTCATGAGGCATGTTTTGTGTGAAGCTCTATGATTGACAATTAGGTGAAAGGAGGAAAGTTGTACCTGGTGGCAGAGGTGGACAAGTGGGACATTGGGTTGGTGAATGTGATGAGACACTCCATGAGCTCCCCGGCCAGAAACACAGGACCTCGGGCCATGGAGGCCAACACTTCGATCATCTGTAGCATTAGACAACAAGGTAGCGTTACCTACAAAGCACGACTTCTAACACGGAGAACAAATCACAATGGCATTTTTAAATAAACGTTTAGCTATCCCATCTAGATAAATATGGCTGCAGACAGACGTTATCTTGTTAGATTCGACTCACTATTTGCCCTATTTTAGGTTTATTCAAACACAAACCTTGGCCTCAAATTACACAGCAGCAAGACAGTTGCGTCGCCTTTTTCTGGAACACACCCAATTTTACTTTTTGAATCAAACAACTCAGTTTTTGACCGTGTTTCTGAAAGACTTGATCATATTTTATTTTCTAGCTGCTGTAGCTACCCACTATTCCCGACTACAGTAAACAAAAATTCAAGCGCACGTATGCCGTAGCCGTTGCCGTGCGACCAATCGCAAACCACGGAAAAATAAAAGTGTAAAATTAAGAAAATATAGAGGATAGAAATGCATATTACCGTCGACAACGTGTTTATATAAATGTCAGAATGGTGTTTTAACTTCTTTCTATAGATGAATCAAAGAATACAACAAAAAAGTACAACCCTGGGAAAGTTATTTGTCGGCCATCAAAAATACATCGCGTGGCAGAGGTAACGCGAGTAGGGACCAGTGGATTAAATATTTACAAATAGCCGTTGTTTTGTACACTAACACTGTACATTTTTGAGACACGTGTTACATATAACACCTTTTAAAATTGTATATTTGACGGAAACTTCACGACACTTGTCATTTAGAGGGAAATAAAAAAGGGAGCTTAATGTACCCTTCCTTTTTTATCTGAATGGTACAGTCTCGGCAGACGCCACAGAGCCTCTGTTTGGAATTTGAGTCCCTGCAACAGGGCTGTCAGGCATACACGGGCGATCTACAGTGATTGTAAGAGCTACTGACAAATATTAAGTATTCTTCAATTTCTGATTCAGTGAAGTTTAACAGTATGTTTGCGATTTGAAATAAATAATGTAGTAAAACGAGGAGGTAGCGTAGCCGTGAAAAGCCTGAGAGAAACTCATACGGTAGGCTTTTTTCGAAGACAAAAGACGCCGGATATGTGACAAATGTGAATTATTTACATTATAGATCAGTGTTACAAGGTGATGACAACGCTGCGTAGGGACTAGAACGTTGTCGAGGTATTTTAAAAACAGTATCCTCTTCTCTATTTTTTGAATGTCGTGTTAGTTGCTGCTGTTTTACTAAAGCTAATGCATATACAGTATGTTTATGTTGATATGATATAACCTTGCAGCTAATAGCAGGGTCATTGAAATGGTGGCTTCATATTTGCTCTCCTGATGATTAGCAGATACATGCATTAACTGCATTTTAAACCGGTGCTTCCCAAAAGGTGGGATGCGGCCAACTGGTGGGCCTTGGAGCCATGAAGATGACAAATTATTGTTACCTTATTCACAAAATAAGTTGACAAGAGCAAATGTGTGCAACATTTTGACAATTTGCCAGTCATACAACAGCTAGTTATTTTCAATTGATAAACCATTGAATTAATAAAACAATAACCATGTCCTAATAAAAATGATGTTTTATCATTTTGTTCACATTCTGATAATATAACATAACATTGTCCGATCCCACTGTAGGTGTACCAGCTTACTGACTGAGATCCTCAGGGCTTCCTGACTGTGTTGAGCTGTCATCCATTCAGACAGCACAGTGGCATCTGAGCTTCATACAAAGTGGTCCGTCATCTCTAAAAATACTGGAGATCTGGGGGTTGTGGTAAAGAAAACTGATATAATTTGCCCCTGCCGATAGCAACTTGGAGATCTAGAGAAGATTGATCATGTGGACACTGATTACTTAATGGTAGGATTGGGACATCATCTGGGAAGGAATTCCTGGGTAAAACCAGAAAACCTGTTCTGCAAGTATTAAAAGATTGTCAGTTTGTTTGAAAACACTCTTCATCTTGAAAACCAGAAGCCGTTCACAGCAACTACTTCAGACGGGCACATTTGGCTCTCTTGAAATCAGGTGGTGACAGGTCTGTGCTTGTATCCACAAGACCTGTCCACACCCATTCTCTATTTGAAGCTCTGTGCTGCTGGAAATTCGTCCAAAATGACTGCAGAGTGGGGTGAGAAATCCACAGCAGACCTCATGAGTAGGTATGTCTCTAAGGAGATGGGATATGGTGTACCCGAGGAGGGCTGGCGCATCTGTCTGGCGCACGAGTTCAAGGAGAAGAGACAACCCTATCAATCCGGTGATGTCTCGCTGTCCTACATTTGGGAACACATTGGCCTTGGTCTCAGGTAAGATGTACTAACTGTTGTCCTCCTTTCAAAAAATACAGATGATAGATAGAACAAATAATTTTCTCTTCAATGAAAATGCAGAGTAAGGCTATAATCTTACTCATCTGTGTTCAGAATTAATAATTTGAAAATAAAACAATTATATTAAAAAAAAATTTTTTTTTATAAATGTACAATCATCTGATTATATGAATAATTGTTTTTCATTATTCCAGAATGAGGCTCAGTCACATGATTCAGCAGCCCATCCCATACAAACATTGTCTAAAAATGAAGTTAAACAATACAGTACACTGTTTGAACACAGTGCAGTTTTTTTCCGATGCTGCTTTTGCTGGTTACAATTCAGAATCGACATAGGTCAAACTACAGTTCCTAGATCAACTCTGTGCTAAGGTGCTTTTCGATGATACAGCTCCAGCACTACTTGACTCAACTCCGTTTGGTATCAGGCACGTACGTTGTTTACCGTTACTATAGTACCTCCTCAACGTGGGTGGGGTCGTCATGGCACAACTGCACAAAACTGCTGTGGCGTCGTTTTATACACAACACACATACACAACTAGTGACAAGCAAAGCGGTTCTAGAATCAGTTAATTAAAAAGATTAGTTCAGTACTTCCTGCATGACTCATTTATTTATGTTAATAATTTCTACAAATACTGATGAACAATATTATGTTGTGGGACTACACGCCCAAATCCACTGAATAGCTACCATATAAATTGATAGCTGCACTAAAAAGCAGTTGAACAGGTGTTCTGGTACTGAGCTTGGGATTGCCTTGTATTCATTGCTTTCATTGTAATACTAGACCTGTGTTGTTTTAAGCAAAATGGCCCTCTCTGCAGACAGACTTTAGATTGAGTTTAGGTTAGTATACTTGGCCTGTATTCACAATTTGAGTTTAGGGTGGGAACCAGTCATTGCATTCCACCTGCAGGACAATAGAATCTGCCCACGGCAAATAACACGCTTAAAATGTTACCATTCATCTGCTCATGAGTGGAGCCGTGTTGGCACACCACTGGCCGTTTTTGTCCCTCTAGAATGTGCTTTCGTGTGAGGTTATTGTTTGCGGGAAAGTCAGGTGCTGTTTTTGTCATGCAAGGCAGGTTTGCAGCTGAACTGGATCGCTCTCTCTCAAGTTACGCATGAATAATTCATATTCTCAACAAAATATGAATGCAACATTTTTGTTTTTGCACGAAAAAGGTGCACATTTTAGAGTAGCCTTTTATTTTGACAAGTCCAATGCACACAGTCATGTTCTTTAATCAGCATGTCGATGTGTCTCACCTGCCAGTTGGATGGATTATTGTAGTAAAGGTGTAGTGCTCGCTAATACAGTAGCATTTTATATCTTTTACTTGAATTCATGGAAAATGGGAGCAAAAACAAAACGTTTGTGTTTCCATAGTTGTTGAGTGTATTTTAATCATACTGCTGATCACAAAGTTACCTCCCTCCTTCACCAAACACTGAAAATCCAAGGGTCAAGCTTTGCAAACACAAGCACAGACGTTGCAGTGTACCATGACTTTAACTAAAAGCTAAGCTTATTCAGACTAAATATATTGAGGGGCATTATGTTGTAAGCACCACAGTCACTTTAGTGCTGAACTAATCATAAACTAATGACCTGTGTTAAACTGCTCAACCAAAACCTTTCATGATAGTAGATGATAGTAGATTACTGACAGACTTTGAACTCTGGAGCCTCTGCCCTCAGGCTCCTGTAACTGTATACATCCCTACATAAAGACATGAACAAATATGCTCACACTATAAACATCAGACGAGTTTTTATAATTGTGCAGTTGCAAAGTTACCTCTTCTCTCTCTGTCCCGGTGTGTGGCTACCTTTGGGGGCCAATATCAGACGATTAGTTTTGTCAAAGCAACTATATTTGGATAATAACTGAGACTAAGACAGGATAGCACACATGTGTGTGCCTGAATATTGAAGTTGAGAAAAGTCAACTAGCAACAAGACAAACATTTGCAACTCAACTTAGCAAAGACAAATTGATCAGCAGCTCAAGTAAGTTGCCAGGAGCGGAGATAATAAACACTTACAGTTGCATGCTTATAAAATATCAAACTGTACACATAGAATCATGACCATATAGTGAATAAACCGTGCAGTCAAACATCTACACTTCATCTAAGTTATCCAGAGTTAATTTAAAACATCCACTGACACCAGCTCTCTGAGATTTGGGTGTTTTTTGCCAATGATTCCAAGCTACTGCACCAGCAAAGTGGAACACTTTCTTTTTCTTATCCAATCTGGTGCAGGCTTTTGGGACATTTAGTAAAATAAATAAAATATCTTCGGTGCATTCACATACTGTCACTTATGATTTGTAATGTGATTGTGTTTATGTTCAACCAGGTATATAAAATGGTGGTACAAGAAGACCCGCGTTGAAAAGAAGGCTCCGTTCATTGATATGTTTCGTCCCCTACCCTTGCAACAAATATATGGTGAGTTCAAGTCTGTGTCAGAAGTTTTATGGTAAGAAGCTGCATTTCTGTAGCCACCAGGGGGGGAACTCTGCTGGTTACAAAAAAAAAGTCTATGGTCTTACTTTGCATATGTGTACATGACACAAACAAGTATTTAAAATCTCACAACGGATGAAAAAGAACAAATTGAACTGTTTTCTGCACTCCTGATATGCAGGTGTTCCACTTGGCGGTATTGGAGGAGGTACCATCACAAGAGGCTGGAGGGGAGATTTCTGTAGATGGCAACTCAACCCAGGAATGTATCACTACACAACTGTCACAGCCAACCAGGTACACAGGATCTTGAATCGACTGAGACTCATGTAAAAGTGTTTTAATACTCATTTAATCTGAGCAAACAGACACCCTGCTCGAGCTAGATTTACACGTCTGATAAGTCACTTATCATTAAGGCACGTGGTGAAAGTAAAGTAGGCCCTCATAACACGGTTGAAACAGAACCGGGGTGTTTGTCTACATTTATGGGTCAGGGTTTTCTGACTGAATTATGAACAGCCATTATTTTGAAAAGGAGTGTCACTCAACTGTCATACGTTACTATTATGTGCTTTTCCTTTATCTAAGTTCACAGTTTGTTTGCGTCGCGGAGGACAAACGGTTTACCAGCAGGTGCTCTCTGTCGAGCGACCGTCCACATTACAAGGCTGGAACTGGGGCTTCTGTGGGGAATATGCCTTCTATCACGCCTTGTACCCCCGCGCCTGGACTGTCTACCACCTGCCAGGACAGAATGTCACCTTAACGTGCAGGCAGATCTCTCCTGTTATTCCCCATGACTACCAGGTAACTTCACTATCCCTCTCTGCATTTTACTCAGTCCAACAGTTGAGTTATGCAAATGATGTCTGGCGCTTGCACTTCCAACCGATTCTGAATATTAGAGTTAATGACTCGGATTAGACTAGATCAGAGGTAGATTGTAACGGACGGAAGACAACTCTGCTCACCCTCAGTACTTTACATGCACAGTTGTAGTTCAACTGTTCCATCAATTCACTGAATGAAATATGCCCCTCCCATTCAGCCTGATAGTATCTGGGGTTTTCCAGTAGACACCAAAACAAATTTAGCTGGCAGCTAGTTGGTATCATGTCGAGCGTCATTCCTTGTCTTTTTACAATCCATTAAGTTCAAAATATTTCATTCCATAAGGTGACCGAGCATAAATTCAGTCCAAAAATACACCAGTCTGGATTTCACAATGCTTGTCTTGCTGTTGTGCTGTTGTCGTCCAGTCTTTTTCTATTATTTCCGGTTCAAAGCCAGGGATTGGGAATTGTTGAACATGTGCAGAGCATCGAGGCCAGTTTGAGTCCAGTTGAACTTATAGTATACATGCATTATCTGAGTGTGTTAGTCCGACTTCAATTCTAAATTCATCTTAGTACAATCGTTTACATGTATTCTCATCAAATCAAAGAACACAGACGGTGTAGGTTGACATGTTTTGTTTCAAAGCTCGTCCTCCATGCAAAGATCTAATAATGAAATAATGTTTTTTAGGACTCAAGTCTCCCGGTGGCTGTTTTTGTGTGGGACGTAGAGAACAAGAACGACTACGATCTCGAGGTCTCCATCATGTTTACTGTGGTTAACGGCTCAGGAGACAAGAGTGACAAGAGCGGGGGACACTGGAATGAACCATTCCATCTGGAGAAGGAGGGGGAGGCGGTGTCTGGAGTCTTGTTGCATCACTGCACTACAGTGAACCCTTACACGCTGTGCATTGCAGCCAGAGAGCAGGTATGAAGGGAATTATTGAAATCTGCTGTGCTAATGAGCAGGAGGTTTTAGATTCACCAAGATGGCGGGTGCGTGTGTGAGAGCTTTTGTTTGTGTGCATATTTTAACAGCCGGACAGAGAGGTCAGTCACCAGACAGCGTTCAGCCCAAAGGGAACCTGCAGTGATCTGTGGAGTGACCTCATCACTGATGGACGACTGGACTCTCCTGCAGGTCAGTGGAGCGATGAGACTGATGCATAGTATGATGCAAAGTAATATACTCACTCCAAGAATGCACCACTTCAGTATTTGAGCAGATGTGAAGGAACACATGTCTATAACTCTGCAGGTTCCAGCCCACCGACGTCTAAGGGGGAGACGGTGGCAGCGGCGTTGGCTGAGGGCTGCTCGGTGGGGGCTCAGGGCCGCAACACGCTGGAGTTCTGTTTGGCTTGGGACATGCCCAAAATCACCTTTGGTTCTGGAGAGAGGGAACACATAAGGTAAACAGCTAAAGCTTTTTGTTTTCTCTGAGTCATGTGTGTTCTTCCATTCAGTGTCAGTGTCCCTGACGTAGTTGGTCTATAAAGTCGATTGTTTGTTTTTAATTTAATTAAATTAATTTACTTTTCCTCATAAATGAGAAAGCTAAAAATGTATGGAATTAGATATGTGTCAATATTTTCAAATGCCACTTTTCACAAAGCAAACAACACTTTTTAAGAAGCAAAATATTTGAAAATATTGACACAAATCTAATTCCTTAAAAATATAAGACAGAGCCTCTCTTTATGTGTAGTAGTATTGCGTTGTGTGCTCCATTATCATTCGACTTTGATTACAATTTGACTACAAAAAGTTTTTGTTTCGCCAGCTTTGCTGGCAGTGGTTCTTTAGTTTGAACTGGGTTGTTGATTTCTATTTCACCTCAGTGCTTTGTGCTGTTTTCATGCAGTTCCTGTAAGGGTTTCCTTTCATATATCATTTAATTTAAAATAGTAGTGTATGAACTCTTTATAGTTTAGTGTAAGTTGGTGTTTGTGGCACACAAAGCATCCCAGTGGCAGTAAAAGATGACACGTACTGTAGAGCTGGGTGATATGACAAAAAAACAAGTTACTACAGTGAGGACCAGTAGTTCCTATTTAGTCATGTGATGCTGACGGGGACCTGTGGAACACTTGGAACTCTGGAGCGTTGTCATGGTTTTTAGACTTCAACATCAACTAAAGACAATTACTGACTATCAAAATAACTTGGACCAAAATCTCATGCTGTGTGAAAGACTTTTGCCAGCATGAACCAATATTTACATACTATGGGTGTGGTTGCTGCTCCTCTTCGACTCATTTCTGCTTCTTCCCCAGCAACAACTTACAAGAGGAAGCGGACGTAACATGTATATATATGCTGAAATGACAGATTCTGTTTTTGTTAATGGAAACAAAAACAGATTGTGTCCACACATTCACCGCATGACCCACCTCTGATCAACACACCCCCTTCACAATAAAGTTTCCCTCTACATTAACTGATGGACATAAACACATAACCAGGAAATAAACACATAAACAGGAAATATGTGTCAAACAATGTGGAAATAACATTTTTGTCATATTCTATGTTGAGATAGTTTTTATTACCCAGCGCTAAAGTACTGTATGCTTTAAGATTCCTGAATAAAAAATATCTCGAACCTAAACATAAATCATGTAAAACAAATTGATCTAGTAAGAGAATACAAAGTTCAGACACACATGACTTTACGTAAAGGCCTTTTGAATGCTGAGTGTCTAAATCTAATCATTTCTGTTTTTGTAATTGTTGCATCTTTTGATGAATTTAGAGACTTATTGTGCTGACATGACCACTCTGTGGTGTTTTCTCTTTCCAGGAGGTACACTCGTTTCTTTGGGACCAACAGCGACGCGTCTCCGTCTCTCAGTCACTATGCTCTTACACATTACAAACAGTGGGAACAAAGCATTGAGGAGTGGCAGAGACCAATTCTGCAGAACAGGTAACTGACAGCTGGGAAATAAATCTGTGTAGGGTGAATTATAAAAATGATCCTCCAACTGAAACAGGTTTCAGTGCGAGACATCCAGTTGTCATGCCATATGACATCACCTCCTTTCTGGTATGTGATGGAAATACACTGACTTGACTTGGCATGTATTTCTCTTGGTATTACAGTGCTCTCCCCTCCTGGTATAAATCGGCCTTGTTTAATGAGTTGTACTTTGTGACGGATGGAGGGACAGTGTGGACTGAGCTAGCAGAGGACGCAGACATCAGTGGCGGCATTCGCAGTGAGGACGGGGGTCTTCCAGCTCAGCCTGCTGTCATCAAGGAGTACGGACGCTTTGCCTACCTTGAAGGTAAACGTCAAAGAGTGCAGATTGGAACAAATGGAGTACCCCTCCTTTTCCCATACTCATCAGGGAACTGATAGTATTATATTAAAGTGGCCTTCGCATACCAGAAAGGATGAAATGCTGCTGTAGAACCATGTGACACGGCGACCTCCGTATAAAAGTGCATATACAGTACAAGGCTTATTCTAAGGCTTCTGTTTTTATTTGTAAGCGTTGATACACATATACAAAATGCTTCCATGTAGTATACTGTATACAATCTGCCAAGAAACCCCTCCAAACTGTTACACACTTCACTTCTTTAATAAATGGATATGTTTTAGGGTCGGGCAAATGAACTTTATTTTAAGGTATCAAGCTTTTTTTCTCATATGAGAAAATGAACATGTCTGCAGTTATAGACATACATCTATACGTGCAATATACACTTCACACAGTGCTTACCAAATTCATGAGACCACTTGTCATAAACAGGAGAAAACATAAATAGTTTAGAAATCTTTCACAAACTTGTTTAAAACTGAATATGATATTGTTATTTATTTGGCAAATAAAATGCATTCACCTTTAATACCTAAATTTGAGCCGGCTCACTGGGCTTCTCTTGAGAAGTCAGAAATGAATCAAGCAAATATTCAACCACTCAAACATTTCTGTTCCGGAATGCAAGTAAATAACTATAATTTGACATCTTAATCAAGAAATAATAACGTGCTTTACTATTTTTTTCTAAAACAGTAATTTTGATAACAATGATATTTTTTGGTTGATCATTTTGGTTAAAGATCTTCTACATACTGGTTTGTTAACCATTACAGAAACATGAAAAATGATTTTGATAATTACCAATGCTGTTAATGTAGATCTCCATTTTTGTAAGCACTGTATATTCAGGGCTGGTTGAATTTAAAAGAAAGATTCATGTTTTAATGAACAATTATTGTGTCCCCAGGTCAGGAGTACAGAATGTACAATACATATGATGTGCACTTCTATGCCTCTTTTGCCCTCATAATGCTGTGGCCCAAAATCGCTCTGAGCATACAATACGACATTGGTGAGTGAATATTTGTAATGTCAGTGTATTTCCAATCATTAAAGCGTGTGTGTGTGTGTGTGTGTGTTTGATAAAGTACAATACCAAGACTCACTCTCTTCTCAGCCGGCAGTGTGATTCAGCAGGACACAACAGAGAGGGTGCATCTGATGAGTGGGCAGTGTTCTTATGTGAATACCAAAAATGTGGTGCCTCATGACATAGGAGACCCAGGTAAGAGAGCGATTACAATACTTTACAATACTACAACTCCAAGGGAAGTCCCGTGGAGTAACTAGTTCCTTCACAACATAGGTTAAATTTAGGCAGCCGTAGGTTTCTTTTCAGTTCTGCAAATCCTTAAAACTTCATATTTGGTTGTCATGGTGAATTTTTTTCTCAGTGTTTTTTTTTCTTTTCTTACAAAGCAGTACATTTCATTTCAGCTCATCGTGATATGACATGGAAGAGTTAATCTTAATCTTGTCTTGTGTTCCCACCACATGGTGTGTAGGCTGGATGATAACAGCCGTGGTAGCTACTTACTGTTAGTAGCTTAGTACTGTTTAATCTTTGTGTGTGTAAAATACCATGTAGAGCATCATTATCGAGTTGTGTTGCTAATAGTGGCTAGTCCGAGACATGTTTCCCGACTTTCCATCTGGAACATGGTGAACTCATGCGTGACACCACACCCAGTTCTATCTTCTCATCTAAGCATTGCCTCCACACTAGGGGGACTGTACGCATCAGTTATTTTAATACCCTTAACTTTTAATAATCCAAATGTATTGAACTGTACGCCATGGTCATAACAAGGCTTATGATGACTCTTTTCCTAGATGATGAGCCGTGGGAGCGGGTCAATGCCTACCTTATTCATGACACGGCAGACTGGAAGGACCTGAACCTGAAGTTTGTCCTGCAGGTCTACAGGGACTTTCATCTCACCCAGGACACTCAGTACCTGCAGGACATGTGGCCCATCTGTAAGGTATAACAGATGATCTTTGAAACACAAATACTCTGAGTTGAATCAATAGAAGCACATGACGTTAAGCTTATAAGTTCCGGTTATCAGTGGTGTTTTACTGTGTATTTAGCAAATAATGCAGATTTTAATCTGAACAGAGAAGACTTCGGGATTACTTAAATCTTGCTGTTGGCCTATTCTGTAGCAGGCAAGCTCCACAGAATACGACTCCAATTAAAATACGGCCGTACGGGTTGTGATGCGTAGGTAGACATAGAATAGAATAGAATAGAATGCCTTTATTGTCATTATACAAGTTGTACAACGAGATTTACTTGACTTCACCTTGAAAGTGCATACAGCTAACAACGAAGAACAATAACAACAACAACAACAACAACCAGTGTATGGGTCAAGGACATTAAAAAGAAAAAGTGACCCTAGTTAACGTGAGGTGGGTTTTCAGTTGCAGCGTACTACATTAAAAGGATATACAGCCATCAAATTCTTATTGCACAATATGAAATAGCAGTATGGGCTGAACACAGGGGCTGACACTTCAGGCTTAACCCCTGTTTTTATAATGCAACAGTAATTGGACACGGCTGTTCTTGCGTTTACTGGTTGCACCCAGCCGAGACCGCCCACCGAGAGTCAACCAAGCCGGGGTGGTTAGTCGTTCACAGCCCTATTGTCTTGGATTGTTTTGCTCGCCCAGCCGTGCTTCTAGTTTCACCCACTGATGGGTTTCAGGTGTTTCAAGTCAGGCACCGCCCCAGCAGATTTTAGTTAGCAACACTACACTAGCAGAGACTCATCAAGGGCCTTTCCTGTAGCTTCCTTGCCTGTAGGCCCTTTCCTGTGTTAATCATACCAACTGTTTAATCCACTAATTCCTTGCAAAGGAGAAAACATTTTTCACTTTACATGAAAGCCTTCTTAATCTAAATGCTTTATACATGTGTATATACTGTGTATGTATATATATATATATGTGTATATATATATATATATATATATACATATATATATATATATTTTTTTTTTAAATTTTATTTATTTATTCAGGACTTGAGTCATTTTACAGACATAATTTGCAACTGTTGTCCATGTGTCAGGTGGTGATGGAGTCAGAGCTCAAGTTTGACCTGGATGGAGATGGACTAATAGAGAACTCTGGATTTGCTGACCAGACTTATGATGGCTGGACAGTGACTGGACCAAGGTGAGAGAGTGGACAGGATGGAAAAAACATGGCCGACTTTTAACACACATCTGAAAATTATATATTTAAATAAAAAACATCATTTAATATTTTGTCATTGGGCAAGGTAGGATGTGACAAATAACCAATGTGCACGTATGATTTTATGTGTTTTACAGTGCGTACTGTGGCGGGCTGTGGTTGGCGTCCCTGTGTGTGATGTGTAAGATGGCCAGACTGTTGGACAATGAGGAATCATACCAATATTACAGAGACATCTTAGACAGAGGCAGTGCTGCGTTTGACAAACTGCTGTGGAACGGTGAGTTCAAACACCCGTCTCTTGTGCACTATGCAGTATTTATATGGAAGTACCTGCAGGAACCACGCTAACCCTGTCTTCAGTGACAGACTGATGCGTTAAGACTTTTATTCTCATGTACGGACTGACGCCAATATTTATTTTACAAAGATGAAAAAAATTAATTAATTCATAGCAGTAATTAATCTCGCAGGTTTAGTATGGTCCAACTAATGAGTGATAATCAGCTGCTTGAGACTTTATTTTTAATTTTCCTGTCATGTTTAGGAAAGTACTACAACTATGACAGCAGTGGTGGAGACCATTCAAACAGTGTCATGTCTGACCAGTGTGCTGGCCACTGGTTCCTAAAAGCATCCGGGCTGGGAGAGGGAGACTATCAGGCAAGTAAACGCAGCAAATGTTGGTCAGCTGACAACTTATATACTACATGTAATATCGACCGTATGATTAAGGTTTGACTGAAATATTCCCATGTGACAATGGTTTGAATAAAACAGACATTTGTTTATGTTAAAAAGTTACGCAGTGCACCTTTAAATGTGGTAAATATATGGTCAGCTCTCGGAAGAAAGTTGTGTTCCATCAACTTGGGAATTTTTTCAGGATTATGACACTGAACACTCCTTCCTCCCTTTAGGCTTTCCCAAAAGAAAAAATGCTGACCACACTAAAATCCATCTTTGACTTGAATGTAATGAGCTTTGCTGGAGGCCAGATGGGGGCAGTCAACGGCATGCGTCCTGAAGGAGTCCCCGACCGGTCCAGCATCCAATCAGATGAGGTCTGGACTGGAGTAGTGTATGGACTGGCAGCCACTATGATCCATGAAGTGAGTTTGTCTGGAGCCTGTTTCACACTAAATGAGTATAGGTATACACAGGATTTGCAAACCAAGCTAAACCCACAAAAAAGGGCATTTGCCTATGGTGTTTTTTTTTTTGCATATACATTCGCTTGGGTGTCGATTTCTGTGAGAAAACAAGTCTGTCAAAAAATGTTCAGCCATTCCTTTATGTTTACGCTCTTGTTTATTCTCTCAGAAGTTAACTTAACTATGTTACCTGGCAGAAAATGAACGTACTACTTTATACAAGTGGACATGTGCTTAAGAACAAAATGGCTTTGCTTTACAGAGGCCACAGTTTCTCTGTTTCCTCCAGTCCTCCATTTGTTACAATCTGCAGTCTCACCATTAGATGTCACCCATTCTTACACACTGGACCTATTATTAAGAATAGGGTAATGCTAACCAAACGACTGTCTCACTCATCTTTGGTTGTGTTTTGTTACTCAGGGTATGTGGGATGAGGGAATGCGAACAGCAGAAGGTTGCTACCGGACTGTGTGGGAAAGATGTGGCATGGCGTTCCAGACTCCTGAAGCCTACAGTGAGAAGGGCTGCTTTCGCTCATTGGCTTACATGAGGCCTCTGAGCATCTGGGCGATGCAGCTAGCCTTAAATACCTCACAGACGACTCCGGCCGCATCAGCTGGAGACATAAATGAGAGCAGAGATGGCGTTTGAGACAAAACAAACGACAACCAGTGCAACGACTATAGTCTACCTTGACTTTTGAGTGATTTCCATGAAGTTCCCTGGAAAGCCAACTCTAAAGCCACCACCATTATATGCACTCCCCTCCTGCAGTGCTCGGCTTTTACTGATGACAGACTGTGAATTTCCCTCTGGTGTTTTATTTTTTTGGGTTAAGGTTAAACCTACGATGGTTTATTCTAAACAAAGTTAGAAACTACTGTATGCAGCCATTGTATTGGTTGAGTTAGGGGTAGAGTTTAGGTGGAGGTGTGCGGTGCAGAGTGTTGGCCAGGCTCTATCCAATTAATGGCCAGTATGTATTGCTTCTTAAAAGTAAAGCTACATTCTATTTGTACTCATGCGTACAAAACACTACATTTAATGATTTACAATCGTAGTACAAACATAGTGAAGTTTGTTTACTTGCAACATGTTTATATGCTGTTGTCTTGTACCAGCCATATGTCAGCATTGTTGTCTAAAACAGACACTTGAAGATACATTTTATTTTCCTTGATTGGATGTTGGAAGTGTTGAAAGTAATTTTATGTATGTATATATATATATATAATGTATATATATATATGTACATATGTGTATGTATGTATATATATATGTATATATACATATATATATGTGTTCTCAAAAAATAGCATTTTGTGCCTTGTTGCATGTTGGCCCATATCTACAGAACTCGAATGTGGCAGTGACATTTAATGTTTTATAAAGATCTAATACTCACGACAATCTTGCTGAATAAGATGCAACCAACTCCGATTGTGATGTGTAATATATTGAAAACAACCACAATGTAATGAAATCATCTATAGGAAGTGTGTCAACCCTAATCAAAGTGTTTTACAGTCAACTATATTTTAGACATAATTTAACTAATCTTGGGGGCACGTGTTGTTCTAATTTTATGCATTTCATTTATGATACTATTGAAAATGTTTTACATTGTTCAGAAAATAAATCGGTCTCTTCACACTGTTCATAGCTGCAGCACGTCCTCTCTGTATTGTCAGAACAAGTTTTGTATTGATTGACATGTAGGAAATTGCATGTCCCTTTACTATACACATACTTTCATGACAACAGCTATTTCCAGTCTCCCTCTCGAGTATTCACATTCCCCGACTCACTGATGACAAGCACAGATGCCGGGTGAATACACTGAAGTACTTCATTGAGCAATTGCTGTACAAATCAGTCTGTATTAGATGCAGAATAAATCTATGAATATAAGAAAATGAGTAATTATTCTGCCTGCATGGACAATTGCATTAAAAGAAAAGATTCTACATTGTACTGAATGTTGTTATAACCCATATTAAGTCTGGGGGGAATTAAGGGTTGTAAAATGAAACGGTCTATACCTAAAGAAGATGAATTTACTCAACCTTAAATGTACATGTGATTATGACAGTTTTTCATTTGGATAAAGGTGGGGCGAGAAATATGCCACGCCCTCATTTGTTATGTATGTCTCTGTGGCGCAATCGGTTAGCGCGTTCGGCTGTTAACCGAAAGGTTGGTGGTTCAAGCCCACCCAGGGACGTTTTGAGTTAAAAAAATAACATCTCAGTCAAAAAAACGACTTTACTGATAGCCATACTATGGAGAACAAAACCTGACTCTTAAATAAATACAGAAATAATAAATAAATAATTACAGGAATAAATAAAGAAGCAATGCATGTTTTACATTTATTTCTACATTTCCGTTCACTTACATTTATTTATACATAAGTCAGGTTTCGTCCTCCATACTATACTGTATGTATTATATATCTACAGAGAGATTCTCCCTTATGTATACTGCGCTTACATGTTGTCCTCATTGCTGCAGCTGATATTTTTCAACAGAAATACAGGATTTATGTCATCATCATCATCTTCGATCCATCTCCCTTTCTTTCCCCTGGCTCTCGTTTAAGTTATTTTTCTACCTGTAATGTGTGTAACATCTTCTTCTAGTGCTACAGCCCCACTTACAGGCCTGGCATATGTACAGCGTTTTGATTCTTCTTAGAGAGTTCCATGTGGACGGAGACATTTCCTGAAACAATGTTGTATTAACGGGAAACTTTTCAGTACAAAGAAAAAGATTGTTTACATTTCGTGCTGTTTCCAAGTGGATGGGGCCCTAGTTATAAATGCTGCTACAAGGTAATTCAGTTCCATTTTTAATTTTCTGTGGAGGTGTATATGTATTGGGTTAAAAATTACAAATTTTTCAATTGGATACGGATGAACCCACATGTAGGCCACGCCCCTACTCGTGTTCATCGTCTCTGTGGCGCAATCGGTTAGCGCGTTCGGCTGTTAACCGAAAGGTTGGTGGTTCAAGCCCACCCAGGGACGTTTTGAGTTGAATATTAGTCACATTGCACGAGTCTAATCCAGCGCCTTGCTCCGTCCTTGATGAATATACTATGTATGGAGAACGAAACCTGATTTATGTATAAATAAGTAAAGAAATAAGTAAACACATGCATGAATAAATACAGGAACATATAAATAAATGAAACTCCACACACGCATTTCATATATACACGGAGACTAAATAAAGAAAACTATAGCGTCCCTGGGTGGGCTCGAACCACCAACCTTTCGGTTAACAGCCGAACGCGCTAACCGATTGCGCCACAGAGACAAAGCTAACTTGAATGGATAATTGTAACAACTTGTATGTAAACAGTTACATACAGGAAGGAGCTGTAGTTGTACAGTGGAGACGGCTGCACTTTCTTTTTTTTTTACATTCTTTATTTTTTCACCCCGAGAACAGGCAAATCAGATGCTCCCTCCATCTTTTGATACCAATCAAATCAGATGCTCCCTCCATCTTTTGATACCAATCAAATCGCTCCCTCCATCTTTTGAAACACAATTTCAGATCCCTCCCCCGCCCCTGTCGACTCTCTCTCACCGCTTTCAGGTAAGCCCATGTGATATTACTGTCAACTATTGTTGATTCAGTGTGTCATTTAATGTAACTTTTAACGAGTTAAAACAGCTTTGGCTGGTACTAATGTACAATAGCTAGCAATTAAATCATGTATTTCACTCTTTAAAGGTGAAGCTCTGAAAAAGTCAAAGGTCATTTCATTCATATATACATTCTGTCTTTCATACATATAGTTTGAAAACAATAAACAATAAACAAACAGTTATTGGTGTTAAAAATTTAGGGAGCTATTCTCTGATCATGGTTTACATGGTTTTTCGAAGTGGAGGCAGGCATTACGGCAGTGAAATGTGACGCATATAAATAAATATTCTCTCGTCCTATCTTCAAAACCGAACATACAGAGTAACCTGGAGAGGATCCGTGTCGGAACCCTGTCCTCTAGCTACTGGGGTCCCTCAGGGTTCTGTCTTGGGCCCTCTCCTCTTCTCTCTATACACCAACTCTCTTGGTTCGGTTATTCGCTCTCATGGTTTTTCCTATCACAGCTACGCCGATGACACTCAACTCATTCTCTCTTTTCCCAGCTCCGACACACAGGTAGCAGAACGGATCACCGCTTGTCTGACTGACATCTCTCAGTGGATGTCTGACCATCACCTGAAACTCAATCTCGACAAGACTGAATTTCTTTTTCTCCCAGGAAAGGGCTCTCCCACCACAGATCTAACCATCACCCTCGACAACTCTGTGGTAACTCCTTCTCACACCGCAAGGAACCTGGGAGTGACACTTGACGACCATCTCTCCCTCACTGCCAACATTGCTGCAACAGCTAGATCTTGCAGATACATGTTGCACAACATCCGAAGGATTCGGCCTCTCCTAACCCAGAAGGCGGCACAGGTTCTGGTTTAGGCTCTTGTCATCTCACGCTTGGATTACTGCAACTCCCTCCTGGCTGGTCTTCCTGCATGCGCTATACGACCTCTGCAACTCATCCAGAATGCGGCAGCTCGACTGGTCTTCAATTTACCAAAATTCTCCCACACTACACCTCTCCTCCGCTCCCTTCACTGGCTTCCTGTAGCTGCTCGCATCCGCTTCAAGACTCTAGTGCTTGCGTTCCATGCTACAAACGGATCCGGTCCAGCCTACATCCAGGACATGATCAAAACCTACACCCCAGCCCGCCCACTCCGCTCTGCATCGACAAACCGGCTTGCTGCACCTGTCAGTCGAGCTCCGGCCGTCATGTGAGAGCCAATGAAATCACTCCTCGCTACCAAGAATTCTACCAAGAATTGACCAATCGGGTGGCGCCCCACTACCAAGAATTGCGAGAACCAATCACCGCTCGTCATGGGCTACCAAGATTTGACCAATCGCAATCGGTATCGCTACCAAGATTTGAGAGACGCTATTTCGTCCAGACCGTCATCTTTTGCTGCATTTTACAGTAAGTTCCGTGCCACTCTAACGTTTCAAAGTGTTTATATCACATTGTTATATATGTTTATTATACAAATAAAAGTATACTCTGGTGCCAGTTAGCTAGCACACCCGGTAACGTTAATGATGAACATTTCATTTATTTGCGTTGCATGTAACCTAGCTGACAGTGACAACATACGAACGACTGTAACATTAACAGACGGACAATTCTCCATTTTTTTTAGCTTTTTCACCTACCGATAATGACTGTCATTTACTTCAGTACGCTTACAACGGTCACAACTGTATGCTTGTTTGCATAGGAAATCGTGTAACGCGACTACACTGTTAATAACGGGCTGGCGACTTATCATACAGTTTACCAACGTAATATTTGCTTTAATTACTTATTTAGATCAAAAAGAGGCCAAAACAGATATGTATAGATAAGTCAATATAGTTTGAGTGTTATGATAACTTATTATATTCTGTATTAAAGTATACAAACAGCTAAGAATTGCATTATTACATTAAGAAAGAAGATAAAGCATTTAAAATATAATATATAATATAAGAAACATATATTTTTAAGACAGATACTCTGTTAAAGTTGGAATGATTTTGTATTCAGACACATTGATCTTTTAATTTTATTTATATGTGCTTGAATCTTCACTGATATGTTTATAAGAGATTGATCAATAAAGTTTTGAATAGATATACACTTTATCTATGAAGAATAAATCACATTGTCATTTCATGAGAAGAGGTAACAAATATTTTATTCCAACTTTATGGGCAACAGTGAATACATAAACATACATTCATGTCCCCACACATTCATATATGCATAGGCCTACTTCTACTTTCACACATATGCATGCTTGCATCTATGCATTACTGAAGAAGACTGAGTGAAAATTCTATAAATGTATTTGCAGTAAGAGATAAGACCAAGCTTATTTTAACTGTTGTTTGTTTTCCAACCATAGAGAATGGATCCTAAATTTAGGAAGAGGGCTGAGAATGCGCTGGGCTATGCTGGATATGTGGTGGCATCAATGTCGGAGGAATCAGGAAGCTCTGATTCAACCTCGTCAATAAAAGAGCCTTGCTGAAGTATATTTCGCTGTATCCGGAGGGACGTTATGCCATTCAGTTCAAGATGGAGGCGAGATCCACAAGTCAGCGTAAACCAGCCACCTCCACACAGGCCTCCACCTCATCACAGCCCTCCACCTCACCGCGACCATCCTCAGTGCCTGTATCCTCCCTGCGGTCATTGTTGACAGGGAAAGGTGTGTCCCAGCAGAGCATCCACAAGTCTGTCAAGAGGCTGTTTATGCCACCAAAGTTTCATCCATGTAAGTATACAACTAGAAAAAGGATTCTGTGTAACATGGAGTTGTAGATGTTTTCATATTTGTAATGTATTCTGCTGTTAAGTGTAAAGGTTCCAATAATAATGACTTATATAAAACATGTTTAGATTGGAGGCTGTCTCACTATAGAGGCAACAACACTGTTCATTACACTGTTTATCTGTGTCCTTCCCATAGCAGCTGTACCTGTGTGCCCCCCAGTTTGTGAGGACAGTGGGAGACCTGCTGGATCTAATCCCAGCCTTGGTCCCCAGCTTCAAACCGACACTCCTCAGACCTCTCAGGATGCGGAAATGCTCTGCACTCATCAAGGTCAGAGGTCAAAGCATGTCCTAATCAAACTGTTGCATACTTAAAAGACAGATGCATAGCAGTCTAAAACTGCTAAAAGACAGATGCATAGCTGTCTAAAACGCATTGTTAGTGCATACTTGTTTTATCCATCATAACAATTGCTCTTTGCTTAAATGTGTTCTAAATTAGCTCCCCAGCAAGATGCTCCTAGTGTGGCAGAGGAACAGCCTTCAACATCATCATGCTCCACCAGTCATGATGTAGGTTAACATTTTGATGATGTTTTTAACTTCTTTCGGGTTACATCTGTAATAAAATCAAATAGGCGTAATATTTGAAAATACTTTCTTTCTTTTTTTATCACTATTTTGTTTAATGTAGGACTCTGTTGGACCAGACAACATTGAGGGCTTCCAAGCTGTCCAGGACTTGACGGGACACTTATTCACATTAAAAGACCACAGTCTTGCCCTGTCAAGATTGCCCTATGGGAGTGTTTGTCAGAGTATGACAAAAAAAAAACAGTCTACCCTCCACGCTATCAAGACACAATCTCCAAAGGGAGATTCAGGGCCACAAAAAAAAATGTTGCACCTGGTGTAGAGAGTACAAAGCGGTATGTATGACAATGCTACATACTATTATATAATGTCTTTTATGAACACTAATGCTGCCCATACCTTTGCAGATGCTTTGCAGGAGGGAAAAGCCCAGCACAGTGGCCTGACTGCAATCGTGTGTGTGAGGCACTTTTTATTCAACTTTGCGAGGAGTATCGTGGACCCAGGCGCATTGATGGAGTCAGGAAAGAGCGTTGGAGCCTTGTCACCAAAGCATATCTTCACATCCGCCAAGTCATTCTAAATAATGCCATGGTGATGGAGAAGACCACCATCCAGCTCCCGGTGATGAATACTGCAACCATCGCTAGTTGGTGAGTTAATAAAAGGGAATAACATAGTATCTGTGCTCTGTTCTGTGTAGATATATTGCATATATATGATACACTATGGTATACAAACAAATGTATACTTTGAATATTTTTAGGTACAATAAACTTCAGAAAAAGCAGGAGAAGAGCATGCTGGAGCAAGGCCTGTCTATTCCAAAGAACACTAATGTGAGCCCAGAGAGCTTGCCTCTTGCAGTTGTGAGGAAAGACAGGCCCTGTGTCCCGACCAGCAGTGTGGCAAATCCCCACATCTTTGTCCTGCCCTCTAACACGGCAGGGACCGCGCAGCTGAAACAGCGACGGAACCTGCCAGTGACTCCATCTGCAATTCGGCCACCATTCCTTGCAGCTCTCGATCAACCTCTTCATCCTCCCCAGCCTGTACCACAACCTCTCCTGCTTGCACCACAACCTCTCCTGCCTGCACCGCAACCTCTCCTGCTTGCACCACAACCTCTCCTGCTTGCACCACAAGCAGTACTTCGGAAATTGGTACTGCCAAGCCACAGCCACTACAACTCTGGCTGAGTGGAAGGCCTCATTTGAAGCCCGGGGTTATGGCAAAAGGAAAGATGCACCACCACAGTAATTTTGTATTTGTATTGTATTGTATTTGTCTTCACTTATCTAATATTATATATATTCTATTCTAGTTTGTTGTGTTAATAATAATCTATTTTATTTATTCGATTATATTCTGTTGTGGTACTATGTGTGTGTGTATATAAGGTATTCTGTTCTGTTTTATATGTATATATTATTGTATATTGCTATTTTTTATCTGTTATATACACTGTTTCACTGGAGTTGCATTATTGTTTACATGTGTATATATTTATTAGAATGCTCACTCTTTTTTTTACTGATTTTATTACTGCACTGGTTGTTTTTATTTGTTTGTAATAAATTTGTATTCAGATGGCTTTGTCCATCAAGTGTTATTTTGCATTCAAATACAATATACATTATAATATAAGATAATCCTTTATTAGTCCCATGCACAGGAGGAAATTTTCACACACACCACATGGGGGGGGTATTATCACACCAGAGATAATAATTTAGCCATTATCCATCATATCAAAGGGCCAAGTTGCAAGTTATTGTAATTCTGCAACAAAGGTGTGTGTAATATTACTTCTACTTACTCATCAAAATCAAGTTATATGACATTCATCATTTAATTACTTGATGATTGTCTATTGCTTAATCATATGATAAGCATACACATCTTTATTTTACAGCCAATGCTTGTGATAGACAATATATACGTTTTACATAAAAAGAAAATGGTAACCTTATACCTTTCATATTACTGGTAATAGTAGTCAATAATTGTGCTAAACGATATTTCAATGTTAACATACAGCACACAATGTTGGTAAACTTATACATGTTATATTATAACGTTAACAGTCATTAATTGTGATAAACTAGATACTGAAATGTTTACAAACACCAAAAACGGCTTTATTAATTAATACCATAACCAATTTACAATGCAGTTCGCTTCAAAAGTGACGGGAGACACGGGACGCGAACCGTAACCGCAACGGCATATCATGGTAGGGTGTTGCGATTTCTCGTTCTCGGACCTCGAGAGGATCACAGAGGCACTCGCAGAACTCGAGACTGTTCACTGTCCTCGCTCCCAAATGGTGGAACGATCTCCCCATCGACATCCGGACAGCTGAAAGCCTCCACATCTTCCGACGCCGACTAAAAACACATTTGTTCCGACTCTACCTCGACTAAGACGACAAAAAAAAAAATTGTATTGCACTTATGACTAGCACTTCATAGTTTGTTCTACCTGAAGCTCTAACTTACTTCTAGCTCTTATTTGTACCCAAATGTTTAAATGCACTTTTGTAAGTCGCTTTGGATAAAAGCGTCTGCTAAATGACATGTAATGTAAAAATATAAAGCACCATTTCCGCGTGGAGACTGACAAAGAAAAACGTATACGCCCAACGTGGGGCTCGAACCCACGACCCTGAGATTAAGAGTCTCATGCTCTACCGACTGAGCTAGCCGGGCATGAAAACTGTCTAAAAAAGCTTTCAGTTTTACATGCACAACTTAGGTGTACATTACATGATTTATTTTTTTAAAAAAAGGAAATAGAAAATAAAACAGCATTAATTCTGACTTTTTTTTACAGTCACTGTAATACTCTTCCGCAAGCAACGATTGATGACAAATGGTATTTTGGCAACAGGCTATTTCAATAACTTCCCTATGTGCACAAAGCGCCGCTAGATGGCGCCACCACGCCGCAGTAAAAAGTACCGCTGCCCTGAAATCGAGACGTTGCCGTTGTTTGTCCACCGGCTTGTATCCTCTGTTTCCCCAGAGCAGCAGAGAGAGGCGCTACTCACATATTTAACGGCAACGTCCAGAGCGATCATTTAACTACCTCCATAAAGAGCTTGTACTGTAAGCAGTATAAAGTGGGGGGCGCGACCAAACCACGTGATCAAATGCGGAAATTGTGAGACAGAAAAAAGTGTGAGGGAAAAAGAGAAAGGAGTGTGTTTCATTATCCGTGTGATTTGTGACTTGTGAGCGGCTCTCCCGTGTTTCTGCTGTCTCTACACCCACGAACGACTCTCACCTATCCTGAAGGAAGTAAGGTAAGAATGGCGGATGAAAAATACAACACAGAAGTCATGTTAGTTTGACAATTTTAGCAACTTTTCAGGCTCTTAGCATTAAGAGGGGATAGCTAACGTGCATCCATTCCTGTTGTGTTGACTGTTGCTAAAGTTAATGTGCATTTGTGCACATTGTTCTACTTTTAGGTATTTATTTTACCCAGTGTTTGAAAGCAGCTAGATAGAGTAGTTGGAGTATGTTCATGTTGTGGTATGTTATATTTCTTTACTAGGGATTGAAATGTTTAAGCACTTGTTCCCCCATTTCAGCTTTTTCAGCTGTTCTAAGGTTAACTGGACGTCATAATGTGCTCGACGCCTCAGTCATTGGTTTGTGTTTATTAACAAAAAACCATCCTGGCTATCACTCCTTCCTATTTGTCTTGTCTTTTAAAACATCAAAGTCACATCCTCCAAAATACGAGCTGAACTGTACAAGAAAGCATTTAGGTTTTTGGCACCTAATAGATAAAACTTACAATCTGAACTTCAACTTCAGGCCCTTGTTACATTGACTGAGTTGTTGCACTTGACCTTTTCTGTGTGCAAGTGTTTTATGTAAGAAAGTGTCAACGTTTATTGTTTTTAATGTAATTATGCTGCTGTCCTCTTGTCCAGATCTCCTTTGTAATATAGTTCTTTGATCTCAATAGGACTAACCTGGTTAAATAATGGTTAAATAAAAATAAAATATTTTTGTTTATCATTAGTTAGATTAAATTAATTATAATTTGTTGTGGCCCTGCTGTAGTCCAATACAACCATGTTTGACCATCCAAAGTGAGTAAACAAGAGAAGGAAGGAAATCACTTACCAAAAATAACAACAAGCACAAATTCAAAGCAGTTAATGAGTACCTGTTGCTCCTCCCTGTGACGTTTGCTATTTTATTTTGACAACTGTGACACACAGCAGAGAGGGAACGATAGTGCTAACAAAGCCGGCAGGCCTCAGAGTTTGTATAAAACGGTGGTGAATGAGGTTCAGTGCTGATGCCCGTTGAAGGGGGAAACAAGTCTGTTCAATACAACTGAAATCACTGTGTGAATACATAACATATAAGGATTCAAATGAATCGTCATCTGCCATGCAGCTGCCAATAACGCTGCCTTTCTTCCCCCCTGGCTACTTGGGTGTGAATCACAGATTTAAAGCCTACTTCACGTTTATTACACCTTGCATTTGTGTAGGGTTTTCCACCATTTCTGTGGATTGTGCTTGTCATCATAACTTTGTAATCACTTATTATTTAACATCGCAGCCCAAGCAGTTGG
>NW_025321225.1:0-58910 GCF_019176455.1 Solea senegalensis | reverse complement strand
CTGCACTCACTTACTGTAATAGGGGTCCTCGTCTCCATTGAATTGCTTTATTTGCTAAATTATGCTAGATAAATAATAACTTTTTTACAATCAATAGATCTGTCATATGATTATTTCCTATAGAATGATAACCAACATTGCATTTCTTCATGTAATAAGCTACCATCAATTGTATGAGTCATGTAAAATACTTTGATTAAATGTAGCCTGTTATTATCAAAAATGTAGGCAAGGCTACTTTATATAGCACATTTTAGCACAAGGTGATTCAAAGTGCTTTACATAAAATAAAATAAAAATACAACAATTCAACATATAGCATCTGGGACCAAATACAGAAGTAGCACAAATACAGCATGTAACAATGACAATGAAAATGATATAAATTCTATACAATTGGCCATGCAGGAAATAAATGAAAGCTATCCCATCGATTTGCATAACATTCAGTTGATAAATGTGATGAATATCACGTTCTAACATTACTACTAGGGCTGCCAAATGATAAAATATGGAGAATTTCACATAAATTGCAGTGAAACAATAATGCTATTTTAATTATGTTCATATGAATGTTACTTATTAGGGTTGTCTTTTCCTTTTCATTTTAGGGATTTGGTTGCATTAATAGGTCCACATAATTGATTAGTTTAAAACAAAAACCATCAAGAAATCAATTGGTAGATTATTGTCTCCATATATTTTGTCCCTTTGATGGAGGATTTATATAACATGATGATGCTGAAATACTTTTTCTTTGTCACTTACACATTCAGCCTGTCAGTAATATTCTGCCACGCCACATCCCTCGCTTTATTGATTGCCGCGGTATTGCCCTTCTTTTATGTGGCTGTAATCGTCATATACCTCCATGAGGAGGGTTTGTGCCACTGCAGAGAACATCTCTGCACGCTCTTTTCCCTTGCTTTTCGGCATTTTTCACAGTTTCCGTGCTCGACTAGAATGGGCTTTTTATTTTCCCTGTGGGCGTGCACAAGTTGAGGCTTAACAGTTGAGGCTTGACTAAGCGTCAGGTAGAGCCAGCTGATTTCACTTGATGGAACGGTTTGGAGCTAGATTGGGAGTTGGAGCTTAGTCAAGCTTCAAGCTTACACCTAAGTCTGGCAATTCTTAGCTACATTGATGGAATACCCCCCAGGGCCACTACCCAAGCAAAATAAAAATAAAAATAAATTAATAAAAACAAGAGGTCACGTAAAAGGCAAGTTCCTGACATGAGTCATGAATTGTGACCAAGTTTTGTCATATTTACCCTCCAACCCCTTTACCATATACCTAATTTTTTCTAGAGCTAATCCCAGCATCACCTCTCTGATCCAATGAACATAGGAAGGGGGATTCTTTCCCTTCCAATTCAGCAGTATCAGACAGAGGGCATGTAACAATGCATAGGCGAGTGCAGTTTTGTGGAGATGTGACAACATTAGCTCATCACTGACTACACCGAAGATAGTTAACAACGTGTCAGGTTGCAGTATCTTGCCAGGTATTGCTGAGAGTGACTGAAAAACTGACGACCAAAAAACGTACAATGATGGACATGACCAAAACATGTGTCCCAAAGAAACAGGAGAATACTGACATCTTGGACAGTTAGGTGCAACATTCGGATACAACTTAGCCAGTCTGTCATTAGAATAATGCAACCTGTGAACAACCTTGAATCAGGCCATGTCTAACACAGAGAGAAGATGTGTGTATGCGCTGTATAGCCTTTTCTCCAACATCTCCTTCCAAGGCCGCCTTAACTTTGTCCCACATTTGAGGGCAACTATTCAAAACCAATGCATATATCCTATATATTACTCCTTTATTAAATGGATTTACATTAAGGATAGAATACATTAGATCTTTCGAAGGTGAAGACGGATACCCTGGGAAGTATTTAGAAGCAAAACTACGAGCCTGAAGATACGCTGTTCTGATAGATTATGATCAGTCAGTCAGTCAGTCATCATCTAACTGCTTTATCCTCCACCAGAGGGTCTCGGGGGGTGCTGTGCCAATCTCAGCTTCATAGGGCGATAGGCGGGGTACACCCTGGACAGTTCGCCAGTCCATCGCAGGGCCACACACAGCTAGAGACAAACAACCATTCACTCTCACTCCTACGGTCAATTTAGAGTGTCCAATTTACCTATTCCCCACATTGCATGTTTTTGGACTGTGGGAGGAAGCCGGAGAACCCGGAGAGAACCCACGCACACACAGGGAGAACATGCAAACTCCATGCAGAAAGGCCCTTGTTCCAACCGGGGCTCGAACCCGGGTCTTCTCGCTGCAAGGCGAGAGTGCTAACCACTACACCACCGTGTGACCCTAGATTATGATCTTCACATAAAAATTTAAATGATGCGAAGCCATCATCAGTGAAGAGATCTTGAAAGTAGACCAAGCCTCTTCTATGCCAAACTGCAAATGCCTGGTCCATTTGAGATGGTGCAAAAAGATGATTAGACATTATTGGAGAGAGGCTACACATATTTGTCATATTAAAATGCTTTCTGAACTGGCGCCAAATCTTAATCGAATTTTGGACCACCAAATTTGAGTTCAGGTCAAATGATTTGGTATCCTGGGGGAGAGGGGCAGATAAAATTGAAATTGGGGAAACAGAGAGTGTAGCTCTTAATTCCATATCCGTCCACACTGAACCCTCCCTATCCGCAAACATGGTTATCCAATATGTGAGCTTGACAATGTTAGCTGCCCAATAGTAAAATAGGAAGTGAGGTAAACCCAAACCGCCATCGGACTTAACTCTCTCCAGGCTTGCCTTCTTTATATGCGCAGGTTTATTAGTCCATATGAACGAAGAAATAAAGCGATCCAGCTGGGAAAAATAAGATTTTGGAAGAAAGATGGGAATCATTTGAAATAAATAGAGAAACCTGGGCAATACAGTCATCTTCACAGCATTTATCCGTCCCAAAGAGAATGGGAGTTTTGACCAACTCACTAAATCAGTTTTGATACGGTCTAGAATAGACCTGTAGTTATATCGAAAGATATCCTTAATTGAACCTGCTATCTCTATCCCTAAATAAGTGAATTTATTATTTTCTATTTTAAAAGGCAGATTTTCATAAGCAATCTGTCTTGCCAGATCATTCAATGGGAATAACAAAGATTTTGACAAATTAACTTTATATCCTGATATGCTACTAAATTTTTGCAGCAGGACAAGAAGGTAGGGCATACTCTCGATTGGGTCTGCTATTTGCAAGAGCAGATCATCAGCATAAAGCAAAGTTTTATGTTTTGTATCTCCCCTGGATATACTCTTAATCCTGCTCTCTGACCTAATGGCAATTGCCAGCGGTTCGATAGCAATATCGAACAGGAAGGGCGACAGACAGCTACCCTGTCTTGTACCCCTGTTGAGCTGAAAATATTCTGAAATCAGACTATTTGTCCTGACCGCAGCTATAGGTGTTGAATATAGCACCTTAATTCAACTGCAGAAAATGGGCCCCATCCCAAATTTTCCTAGAGCTGCAAAAAGATAAGTCCATTCAATTCTATCAAACGCCTTTTCGGCGTCAAGGCTTAAAATGACTTCAGGTTGCACTGTTGAATGGGGGGAAAATAACACATTAAATAACCGTCTCACATTAAAAAAAGATTGCCGCCCGGGAATGAAGCCTGTTTGGTCCTCATTAATGATAGTGTAAATGATAGGGTCTAATCGTTGTGCAAGGGTTTTGGTTAGAATTTTATAATCGCAGCACAGGAGACTTATAGGCCTGTATAAACCATACTTCACAGGATCTTTATCCTTTTTTAAAAGAACCGAAATCGTGGCCTGGGTTCAAGGTCATTCTTAACAGTTCTGATTGTGGGCACAAAATTAACATCTATTCCCATAGGAGTCCAAAAACAGGGTCAGGGGGCCTACCACAACTCTGCACATTTTGTTATAAAACTCCGGCCCATAGCCATCAGGCCCTGGTGGTTTCCCACTTTGAAGTGTGCGAATAGCATCCAGGACCTCTTCCCTGGTAATCGGCCGATTCAAGAGCTCCCGCTGTTCTTCTGTGAGAGAGGGGAGACTCATTTGATCCAGGAAGGATTTTTGTAGTTCATCCGATGTAATAACCAGGTTTGTGTAACAGTTACAAGTGGTTGTATGACGCTGAAAGCGCAGGTAACACCAAAGAAGAGCAACAGCCTCAATCTCTTCAAGAAACTCCCAGTGCAGCAATGATCTGCTGTTTCTCCCCGGAGTTGTGCAGTTTGATGATGACGGGTCTGGGGCAGTTGCCACGGGCGGGTCCGAGCCCTCTGTGCGCCTGGTAAATCTTAATTATGCCCCGTTTAGTATCCAAGTTCAGTATTTCCGGCAGCCAGCATTCAAAGAAAGCAATCAGCTTCTTCCTTTAAGCCAACAACCCTGAGATTGTCCCGTCTCGTCCTGTTCTCCAAGTCGTCTGCTTTTTCAGTGAGAGTTTGTAACTTCTTCTCAACTTCCCGGAGCTTGTTTTCAGTGGTAGCTAGCATGTCCTCCAGTGTGGACACTCGGCCCTCAGCTTCGTCCAATCTTTCACTGTTGCCTTCCACCCGGGTTGTCATAGCTTGCAGTGTGTTTGCAAATTTGGCCAGCTTCTCCTCTAATAACTTTCCGATGCTCTCAGTAACTAGCTGTGAGGAGTAGCCACCTGCACCCGAGCTGCCATCTTGCATTTCAATGTTCGGTCGGCCCCTTGTTGTTCTTTGAGATTTACTTTGATTTTTGGGCGGAACCAAGCCACTTTCCTTGCTTGACATCGTTAAGAACATTAGAGCGGTCAGCAAGATATTAAAAATGCCAGTCTCTTTTTTTTTGGAGAAATAAGAAAAGAAAAGAAAATGTGTATGTTTTTGTTCATATTTAATTTATTTCATTCATATTTATGTTATTTATTTTAATTTTAATTTTATTATGTATTGACCATAATACATTTTGTATAAATGTTCTGTATTTGTCTTGTGATTTGTCTTAGATCTTTTTACTGACAAAAATTGCCAATAAGAAATTAATGGTATCGATATCGATGAAAATGCAAGAAAAATTATCGTATCGTATCGAATCCTAAAAGTGTGGTATCGCCCATCCCTAGTCAGGATATGTGGGCTTTTCCTTTAAAATGCTCCTGTAATAAACACACCATGAATAAAGCTAATGTCAGCCACATGAACACAAACACAGATGACTTGCTTTGCCTTTAAAAGCTTTGTCTCATGGCTGATGTGGCTGCGCTGCTCCTCAGTGTTAAATCATGTGATAAGTGGAGGCCAGAGCAGCGTGACTCTGTGTTGGCTGTTTATTTGAAGGTGAATGCAGCAGCCAAACTGTTTATCTGACTGATGATGAGCAGACAGAAGTTCAAGTGTCACATTGTACACATCGTAAACAACATTCACTGGACCACTGCTGCGCTGTATGTTTGCCTCTGCTCTGCCATTTATGGTCATCAGTGCACTAAAGTGAAAGCTGACGTGCCGAGGTACAGTACACACTGCAACTATCCAAGCAAGACGTCAGCTCCACATCCCAAATGATACAGCCTGTGGCCAAGTGGAAAGGGAACTTGACTTGTAACCAGAAGGTTGCCGGTTCAAATCCCCACCTGGCCAAAAAGGGCTGGGGTACCCCAGAGCAAGGTACCCAACCTCCAATGCTCCCCGGGCTACTCAGTGGTCGCCCCATGTCACCTGTCAGTCGGGCGTCATGTGAGAGCCAAAACTGACCAATCGGGTGGGGCCCCACTTCCAAGAATTGCAAGAACCAGTCACTTTTGCTGCATTTTACAATAGGTTCCGTGCCACTCTAACGTTTCAAAGTGTTTATATCCCATTGTTTATTATACAAATAAAAGTATACTCTGGTGCCAGTTAGCTAGAACACCCGGTAATGTTAATGATGAACATTTCATTTATTTGCGTTGCATGTAACCTAGCTGACAGTGACAACATACGAACGACTGTAACATTAACAGACGGACAATTCTCCATTTTTTTTTAGCTTTTTCAGCTACCGATAATGACTGTAATTTATTTCAGTACGCTTACAACAGTCACAACTGTATGCTTGTTTGCATAGGAAATCATGTAACGCTACTACACTGTTAATAACGGGCTGGCGACTTATCATACAGTTTACCAACGTAATATTTGCTTTTATTTCTTATTTAGATCAAAAAGAGGCCAAAACAGATATGTATAGATAAGTCAATATAGTTTGAGTGTTATGGTAACTTATTATATTCTGTATTAAAGTATACAAACAGCTAAGAATTGCATTATTATATTAAAAAAGAAGATAAAGCATTTAAAATATAATATATAATATAAGAAACATATATTTTTAAGACAGATACACTGTTAAAGTTGGAATGATTTTGTATTCAGACACATTGATCTTTTAATTTTATTTATATGTGCTTGAATCTTCACTGATATGTTTATAAGAGATTGATCAATAAAGTTTTGAATAGATATACACTTTATCTATGAAGAATAAATCACATTGTAATTTCATGAGAAGAGGTAACAAATATTTTATTCCAACTTTATGGGCAACAGTGAATACACAAACATACATTCATGTCCCCACACATTCATATATGCATAGGCCTACTTCTACTTTCACACTCATGCTTCCATCTATGCATTACTGAAGAAGACTGAGTGAAAATTCTATAAATGTATTTGCAGTAAGAGATCAGACCAAGCTTATTTTAACTGTTGTTTGTTTTTCAACCATAGAGAATGGATCCTAAATTTAGGAAGAGGGGAGATGGTCTTGCCAGCCTCTGTGATACAGATGATGCCAAGAAAGTTAAGGGAGAGAAAAGGCCATGGGCCCGAGCTTTGTCCCCAGATCGGGTGAAAGAGTCAGCAAGGGTGGCTGTTCTGAGTCGTGGTGGAGACACCAACAATGAGAAGCATCTTCTGGGCCAATATCAGCTGCAGTTTGGAATTTTCCGGGTCAAACATTTCAGTGGTTGGCTGAGAATGTGCTGAGCTATGCTGGATATGTGGTGGCATCAATGTCGGAGGAATCAGGAAGCTCTGATTCTCATAACAACCTTGGCAATAAAAGAGCCTTGCTGAAGTATATTTCGCTGTATCCGGAGAGACGTTATGCCATTCAGTTCAAGATGGAGGCGAGATCCACAAGTCAGCGTAAACCAGCCACCTCCACACAGGCCTCCACCTCATCACAGCCTTCCACCTCACCGCGACCATCCTCAGTGCCTGTATCCTCCCTGCGGTCATTGTTGACAGGGAAAGGTGTGTCCCAGCAGAGCATCCACAAGTCTGTCAAGAGGCTGTTTATGCCACCAAAGTTTCATCCATGTAAGTATACAACTAGAAAAAGGATTCTGTGTAACATGGAGTTGTAGATGTTTTCATATTTGTAATGTATTCTGCTGTTAAGTGTAAAGGTTCCAATAATAATGACTTATATAAAACATGTTTAGATTGGAGGCTGTCTCACTATAGAGGCAACAACACTGTTCATTACACTGTTTATCTGTGTCCTTCCCATAGCAGCTGTATCTGTGTGCCCCCCAGTTTGTGAGGACAGTGGGAGACCTGCTGGATCTAATCCCAGCCTTGGTCCCCAGCTTCAAACCGACACTCCTCAAACCTCTCAGGATGCGGAAATGCTCTGCACTCATCAAGGTCAGAGGTCAAAGCATGTCCTAATCAAACTGTTGCATACTTAAAAGACAGATGCATAGCAGTCTAAAACTGCTAAAAGACAGATGCATAGCAGTCTAAAACGCGTTAGTGCATACTTGTTTTATCCATCATAACAATTGCTCTTTGCTTAAATGTGTTCTTAATTAGCTCCCCAGGAAGATACTCCTAGTGTGGCAGAGGAACAGCCTTCAACATCATCATGCTCCACCAGTCATGATGTAGGTTAACATTTTGATGATGTTTTTAACTTCTGTCGGGTTACATCTGTAATAAAATCAAATAGGCGTAATATTTGAAAATACTTTCTTTTCTTTTTTTTATCACTATTTTGTTTAATGTAGGACTCTGTTGGACCAGACAACATTGAGGACTTCCAAGCTGTCCAGGACTTGACGGGACACTTATTCACATTAAAAGACCACAGTCTTGCCCTGTCAAGAGAGGAGGCTGAGTGTTTGTCAGAGTATGACAAAAAAAAACAGTCTACCCTCCACGCTATCCAGACACAATCCCCAAAGGGAGATTCAGGGCCACAAAAAAAATGTTGCACCTGGTGTGGAGAGTACAAAGCGGTATGTATGACAATGCTACATACTATTATATAATGTCTTTTATGAACACTAATGCTGCCCATACCTTTGCAGATGCTTTGCAGGAGGGAAAGGCCCAGCGCAGTGGCCTGACTGCAATCGTGTGTGTGAGGCACTTTTTATTCAACTTTGCGAGGAGTATCGCGGACCCAGGCGCATTGATGGAGTCAGGAAAGAGCGTTGGAGCCTTGTCACCAAAGCATATCTTCACATCCGCCAAGTCATTCTAAATAATGCCATGGTGATGGAGAAGACCACCATCCAGCTCCCAGTGATGAATACTGCAACCATCGCTAGTTGGTGAGTTAATAAAAGGGAATAAGATAGTATCTGTGCTCTGTTCTGTGTAGATATATTGCATATATATGATACACTATGGTATACTAACGAATGTATACTTTGAATATTTTTAGGTACAATAAACTTCAGAAAAAGCAGGAGAAGAGCATGCTGGAGCAAGGCCTGTCTATTCCAAAGAACACTAATGTGAGCCCAGAGAGCTTGCCTCTTGCAGTTGTGAGGAAAGACAGGCCCTGTGTCCCGACCAGCAGTGTGGCAAATCCCCAAATTGGCAAATTGCACCACAACCTCTCCTGCTTGCACCGCAACCTCTCCTGCTTGCACCACAACCTCTCCTGCCTGCACCGCAATCTCTTCTGTTTGCACCACAACCTCTGCTCCCTGTGGTTCTTACCAAACCGGCAGCTGATGTGCCATACACCACACAGTAGTACCATAAAAAAAAGGATCCAGCAAGAGGAGAGTGGCATTAAAAAGCGGAAGTACACTAAAAAGCCACCATCATTTGCAAGCAGTGCAAGAGGGTGCGAGACCCTGCCACCCACCAGCAGTACTTCGGAAATTGGTACTGCCAAGCCACAGCCACTACAACTCTGGCTGAGTGGAAGGCCTCATTTGAAGCCCGGGGTTATGGCAAAAGGAAAGATGCACCACCACAATAATTTTGTATTTGTATTGTATTGAATTTGTCTTCACTTATCTAATATTATATATATTCTATATTCTAGTTTGTTGTGTTAATAATAATCTATTCTACTTATTCGATTATATTCTGTTGTGGTACTATGTGTGTGTGTATATAAGGTCTTCTGTTCTGTTTTATATGTATATATTATTGTATATTGCTATTTGTTATCTGTTATATACACTGTTTCACTGGAGTTGCATTATTGTTTACATGTGTATTTATTTATTAGAATGCTCACTCTTTTTTTTACTGATTTTATTACTGCACTGGTTGTTTTTATTTGTTTGTAATAAATTTGTATTCAGATGGCTTTGTCCATCAAGTGTTATTTTGCATTCAAATACAATATACATTATAATATAAGATAATCCTTTATTAGTCCCATGCACAGGAGGAAATTTTCGCACACACCACATGGGGGGGGTATTATCACACCAGAGATAATAATTTAGCCATTATCCATCATATCAAAGGGCCAAGTTGCAAGTTAATTTAATTCTGCAACAAAGGTGTGTGTAATATTGCTTCAGTCATCAAAATCAAGTTATATGACATTCATCATTTAATTACTTGATGATTGTCTATTGCTTAATCATAATGGTAAGCATACACATTTTTATTTTACAGCCAATGCTTGTGATAGACAATATATACGTTTTACATAAAAAGAAAATGGTAACCTTATACCTTTCATATTACTGGTAATAGTAGTCAATAATTGTGCTAAACGATATTTCAATGTTAACATACAGCACACAATGTTGGTAAACTTATACGTGTTATATTATAACGTTAACAGTCATTAATTGTGATAAACTAGATACTGAAATGCAGTTCGCTTCAAAAGTGACGGGAGACACGGGACGCGAACCATAACCGCAACGGCATATCATGGTAGGGTGTTGCGATTTCTAGTTCTAGGATCTCGACAAACGGGCTATTTCCTTGTGGCAGCCCACTGCTCCTAATTCTAGGATGGGTCAAAATGCTGAGGAATACTTTCCCTAAGGGGATTAATACTAACTAACTTATATATGTGCAGAGCTGGACTTAGACCACACGATGGCCCTGGCATTTTTGGCCATGGCAGCTCACCATGATTATTAATATGATATGCGGAGGCACGTGATACACCAGAGGATATATGCGCACATTATGTTGTTTCAAAAATGAAAATGAAGCACAGTGGCCTACATGGTAGAGAGTAGCCATGTTTAAAACATGGCTACGCTCTCACTACTCACAGACACTTTCATCTTGGTAGTACGGTGTTCATTTTAGGACATCCTCAGACTCAGGTGTCTCAGACTCAGAAAAACCTCTGTCATCCTCAGATAAAACTGCTTCAAACCAAACGGCCTCAGAAAAACATCTCAAAGGACTCGGGTCTCAGAAAAAATGCTGTCAGACGAAAAAGTCTCAGATGAAAAGTTATCAGAAGCTGAAAAATATCACGCATATTTGGGGTGGGCTTGTATTCGAAGCAGACCTTTATTCTTATTAGGCTTCTGTTTTTTAATTTAAGCCTAATTGTAATTTTATTCTTGGAAATAAAGTAAAAGGCTACTCATAAAATAACAACGAGACATGCCTTCGTGAACAATAACAAATTATTGTAGATATTCTAACATGCATTTTATTGTGAGACATGTGCTTCATTCAGAGTGGATTATATTGCTAAATGTTGGGGCTGATGGGCACTGAAATCTGGGCGGTAATTGATGGTTCACTATTAAAGCCCACACAGACCGGAAGCTCCAATTAACGCTGCGTTTGTGTGTGTATCTGCGTCATTACCTCATTTATGAAACCCTAAAGTTTCAGAACAAACAGTTCAGCCACTGCTGAGAAAATAGTGTTGTATTGTTTTCCTGGGCTCTGCGAAGCGGATCGGCACTTCCTTAATTTGATGTCGTCATCAAAAATCCTCACCACCGTAGCGCCTCCTGGTGCGGGCACTAATCCGGGCACATCTGGTTGCGTACATTCAACCGCAGAAGAAGAAGAACTACTCTCGTTGTAGCTGCTGAGATGCAGAGCATCCACCGTGCCAGAGGGGGAGCTGGGTATCAGAGAGCTGGCCTATCTATTACGTCACTTCCAGGTACCTGGCCAATCACAGGACAGTGGGAAAGCTCTCGTTGGCTGGCCAATCACAACACAGTCCACATTCTCGGGGTGTGGTTTTGGTCTGAAACAGCGTGGCTGACGAGAGTGTCAGTGAGGAGATATTTTGATTGGCTCGTTTGCAGCGATTAGGAGGTTTTTAATCATGAAAACAAGTTAATATATGTAAGTAAACCTCCATAACTGACATATATGTGTGACCATGAAAACAAGTTAATATATGTAAGTAGACCTCCATAACTAACATATATGTGTGACCATGAAAACAAGTTAATATATGTGTCCAGATTTCTGCTGGCTGGTCTTTCCAGCTCAATGCTCCCTTCTGGAAAGGGTAACCAGAACAAGTACGGCGGGCACAACTGTCTTTCTGAAGGTTTATTCCACACAGTTAAGCAGACGTCAGTTAGCAGGTTAGACAGTTATCAGCTTGAAGTTAGTTAGTTAGACAGCATCTTGTTAGCTACTAACCAGTTAGTTAGACATTAGTCAGTTAGAAGTTAGGTTGTAAAACCGACAAGTCGTACAGGTTCTGATGATAGATGGATCTACAAAGGCGCATACGAAGGCGATATATAACAAAACATGGCTTTGACGATGCACCTAAAAGGCACTTTAAAGGCAACGGTGCTTTGATACCAATTGCAACAATAAACAGATAAATAGAATGAAAGACAAATAGCTTTGCCTGCTAGAAAGTTATACACCTCCCACTTGGCCACAACAACTACAAATTTTGCCTTTTTAAAATGGGTACATAAAGCTACATCGCTGGGTACGAACGTATTACACGAGACGAATGAATAACAGATACAAATGACAAATAAAGGTTTCACTGTCCATGAACACATTGTCCTTGATGACACAGTGGCGCCCTTTACCGAAACACACCACCAGCCTCTCGTAGAGGGTGGTGTGTTTCAGCGGCGGTTGCTTTCTTCTGGACTTGATCCTTGTCGATGTTGTTCAGGAATTCGTAGAGCTCCTTTAAAGCTGGCTTGGCGCCCACGAAGTTGGTCCCTTGATCCGACCAAAGTTTTCTTGGGTGGCCCCTGAGAGCTGTGAAGCGCTGGTATCCCTTTAGGAATCCATCCATCGACAGATCTTCCACAATGTCGGCATGCTTTGCTCTTGAAGCCATGCAGCCGAATACCACGCCCCGGACTTTCATCTTTCTTCCTCGTCTCACAGTGTCTCTGATGATGTAGCAGGATGACGTAGGGGGATCTTGGAATGCAGTTTCAAGTTTGGTCACTGTCAGTACTACCTCCCACTTTGCTGGAGTAGGGGCTCTCCCTATACGAGCAAGCCACTTCTTTACAGCCCTTCGGGCATAACTGACCCCTCCACAGAGCTTAGCTAGAGGGTTGTACCTTTTCAGACCCACTCGGACTATGAGTGCGGCTCCCCACAGTGTCTCATCTTTCTTGGTCTCAACAGGGATCGATTTTGTCTCATATCCTGCCGACTGGAGCCCTGCTTGAGACCTGCTAACTCCATCTGTGAAATTCCGGCCTTCACCACCGGAATTTAACAACTTCTGCGCTTGGGTTCTGGTGAGAGCTGCTGTAAAGTCTTTCTTCTGGAGTTTACTCACTGTCTCTGTAGCATCAGCCACCACTTTTGCTGCAGATTTCATCTCGTGACGAGATCAGCGACGTTGACTTCACCTGGGATCCACCACCAATCAGTTACGGCCCCAGTCTTCTGGATCTCTCCGACTCTATTTGCAAAGAATGTTTGAAATCCATAACTGTCTCGCTGGATGGCTCCCAGCACTGTCTGACTGTCTATGAAGTGATATCACTTTTCCACATTCAATGTCCCATGCTTCAGCATGTATTCCTTCAGGCGTGCGGCGAAGACAGTCCCACAGATTTCGGCTTTGACTGCGTCGCCTTTCTGGTTCAAGGGGGTTAACTTGGCTTTTGGGTCCACCAACCAGGTAACTGCACCATCTGACGTTTCCATCGCAGTGTGTACTCCTTGAATAGCTCGATTGCTTTCCCTCGGAGTTCGTCAGAGAGGGACTCATCCCAAGTGTCCTTAGTGAACTTGCCAGCCTCCTGGGAGGCCTTCCTCACAAGAATCACACCTTTTTGCTTCACAGGTGTTGTTAGATCGACAGGGTCGTACAATCCAGTGATCTGGCTCAGTAGGACGCGACGAGTTAATGGGTTCGGTGCTTTTACATCCACTCCTCCTTCAGTAAGGAGAGTCATTTGGTCAGGCTTTGCCTCGTTCTTCCTCCCACTTTGACCAGACTGGACCCAGGGCTTGAGGTAGAATCCCCTTGCTTTCAGGATCTTCTCCACTCCCTCTAGGATCCTCCTCCAGTCCACTGGCTTCTCATGGTAGCTGGGTCTCTCAGAAATGTAAATGGGGATTGGCTCGCTGAACTTCAAAAGCTTAGGCAAGCTTATCGGTGTGACCTTTGCTTTGGGTTGGGCCCACTGAGTGCTGTCTCCTTCCGTGACTGTACCAGAGTTGCTGGTGGGCACAGTGCTCCTTCGTCCCATACTGAAGTGGACGGGAGTAGTGTGAAGTCCTGGCATACTAGTGAGGGTTGGGGGTCGAGCAGAACTGACATTAGGTCTACGGTTAGGTTGTTGAGGCTGCGGAGGAGGGCTGGTAACACATGCAGTACTTCCACCATGCAGAACAGGTGGGATGGTATTAACACGGGTTACTGGTCGGATATGCCCATTTCCCCGTTCGTTATCCCGGCAGCATGACCACTCATCCATCAGTTCCTCCTTTTTAATTTTCAATGTTAAAAGGAGTCTCCATTTTTCCTTACCGTATGGCGGATAGTCTTTCCACATACACAGTGTCTCTGAGTTTGTGGAGTTCTTGATCCAGTCCCTTCCTTCTGGCCTCTCGCTGACACCACTGTAGTGCACTTTTTCTTCCGAGTACCTTGGTCTGGTCGAAAGCTGAATTGAACCGTGCCACGAGGGTGCTTATATCCGGCTCAGCATCCTTGAACCACAGCACTTCCATAGTCTCACGGTACCTTTGCACAATGGCGTCCCTCGTTGCTAGGGCCTTGCTCAGTTCACAGTTATCGTTCGTTGGGTCTATTTGTCCCAGTTCTTCAATATACTCATTGCTGGCATCGACGAAAACACCATAATCGCTCTTCAATCCTGTCACCTCTTTCGACAGTTCATCGAGGTGGCCAGCGTTAACTTTGAGACGATTAAAACGTGTAATATGTAAGTAGACCTCCATAACTAACATATATGTGTGATACAAGCATTCGATGTCACCTTTAAGATAAACGATTTGATGATGAATAATATGTTTCATGTTTAGAAACGTCATTACTGTGTTCATTACTGTGAACTTTGCACCTTGCACTGTTACTCACTTCTGCCCAGTCGTACTGCTCTTTACTGCTCTTTCTGTAGTGCTCTTTTTCATCTTTAAAAACATTTATATACTGTGTATATATACGTTTACTGTTCACTTTTGAAAATTTTGTATGCTTGTTATGCGCCAATGACACCAGAACAAATTCCTTGTATGTGCAAATCGTACTTGGCAATAAAGCTCTTCTGATTCTGATTCTGATTCTGATCACAGTCAACAGTCATTTGATTTGATTCATTTCAGTGAGCCTGTATATATTTTAGGATAGGTAAATGCAATCCAGTTCATAACTACTTGATTCTGGATTAAACATTTTCCCATGTTAAAAATACAAAATACAATTTAATTTAACATTTTTAAAATTCTCTTATAGAGCAACACTACTTTTACAGATGGAACCCTGAGTTGAGGAGATGCAACATTTGCCAAACAAAGGGGAGCTACGCAAAGCTTGTGTCTCATTACATTACATTACATTACATGTCATTTAGCAGACGCTTTTATCCAAAGCGACTTACAAAAGTGCCTTTAAACATTTGGGTACAAATAAGAGCTAGAAGTAAGTAAGAGCTTCTCATCTGCAGGGACAGCGACAGTAAAGTGTAGAGTATGGTGGTAAGTCTATATTATCAAATATTTTTTCATTTCAATGCAGAAAGGTCTTCATTTCCCCATGAGCCTTACATGTTATGAACTATGATGTTATGTCTGTTTGTCCTGACCATGGATAATTGTGACCATCATCCCTTTGAACATCAGACACTCACAATAAGTAAACTTAAATAATGCTGGAGCCATGTCATCTATGTGTACTGTACTTCATGTGTGTAGAATCTTTAGTCCATGTGTATTTTATTTTCACTGTTGAGAATTTAGATTTGGAAAAAAGTTTCAAGATTCCTGAATTTTTATAGATGCCCCTGATAATAATGGGGGTGGAGTGGCTAAACATGTATTGTTTTGTTTGTTTCTTGAAACTTATGAATCACGTTTCCTGTCTGTATTTTAGAATACAGTGTATGCAAATGCCACCTGGACAGTGTGCAAAGCAGCAATTATCACTGTGGCTTTGTTTTGTCTGTTAGTTTAAACCCTGCTGCAGTTTAAACCCTGCTGCAAGACAGCAACCACAAATATTACTGCAACGTTGGCATCCATGGCGACTCCAGCATCCACACCTTAAGGTGAGTGACAATGGCATTTTGTGTGGTGTTTGTGTATTTATAAATGAATACCCAAGCTAAACACCTATAATATATTTATAGAAAATCATCAGAGGCAACATGGTGTCTCCCTGGGCCATTCTTTTTGAAGATGATGACCAAGTGGACTTGGTGATGCACTTCTTGTCTGGATTCAATTGGATTCAATTTTATTTGTATAGCGCCAAATCATAACATACATGATCTCAAGGCTCTGTACATAGACAACATCAAGGAGAGCAGAGAAACACAACAGTTCACACAATGAGCAAACACTAGGCATCAGTGGAGAGAAAAAACTCCCTCTTAACAGAAGAAGAAATCTCTGACAGAACCAGGCTCAGAGATGTGCGGTCATCTGCCTCGTCAGGTTGGGGTGAAAGGAAAATAGGGGACAGCGGAGAGGTGGGGGACAGAAAGGACAAGAGGGAGATGAGGTAGAGACAGAAGAGAGAGAGAGACAAGGAGCAGATACGCAACAACTGCATCAAGTTACAAGTTTATACAGTTAATGATATCGACTTTTAAATATAGCACAATAATAATGGTAATGATATGTATGATATGGATAGCCTCGAAAACTTGATCTTGATCCTGCAACCTGCAAGATGAGAATACAGAGAGAGAGAGAGGGAAGGAAGGAAAGACACAAACTAGGGAGAGAAAGAGACAAGGTTAATGACATAAAAAGTCGTATTCATACCCTGAGTGTGAGAGAGTGAATGTGCATGCACCATAGACAATCCCCCAGCAGTCTAGGTCTATAGCAGCATAACTAAGAGATGGTCCAGGTTTCCCTGAACCAGCTCTAACTATAAGCTTTATCAAAAAGGAAAGTTTGAAGTCTAACTTTAAATACAGAGAGAGGCTCCGCCTCCCAAACTGTCATTGAGAGCTGGTTCCACAGGAGAGGAGGAGCCTGGTAACTGAAGGCTCTGCCTCCCATTCTGCTCTTACAGACTCTGGGAACCACAAGTAAACCTGTATATTGTGACTTAAGTGGTCTGTTAGGGTGATAAGGTAAGACTAGGTCTTTCAGGTATGAAGGGGCCTGACCATTAAGTGCTTTGTACGTGAGGAGGAGGATTTTAAATTGAATTCTAAACTGTACGGGGAGCCAGTGCAGAGAAGCTAACACTGGAGTTATATGGTCTCTCTTTCTAGTTCCTGTCAGAACTCGTGCTGCAGCATTTTGAATTAACTGAAGGATTCTAACAGACTTGTTGGAACATCCTGATAATAAGGAGTTACAGTAATCTAATCTAGATTAACAAAAGCATGAACTAGTTTTTCAGCATCCTGTAAAGACAGAATGTTTCCGCAGGTGGAAGAAGGCTGTTCTGGAAATTAGTTTTATGTGTGAATCAAATGACATTTCCTGGTCAAAAGTAACTTCAAGGTTCCTCACAGTGGAACTGGAAGGCATGGTGACGTCATCTAAAGTGACAATGTGATCAGAAAGTTTTTCTCTGAGGTGTTTAGGGCCGAGTATAAAAGTTTAAAAGTAGAAAGTTACAGGTCATCCAGGACTTAATGTCTCTGAGACATTCCTGGAGTTGAACAACCTGATTTATTTCATCTGGCCTCATTGATAAATATAGCTGTGTGTCATCTGCATAACAATGAAAGTGTATGTTGAGCTTTCTAATAATGTTCCCTAGAGGAAGCATAAATAAGGTAAAAAGTATAGGCAAGAACTGAGCCTTGTGGAACTCCACAATTCACTTGTGTTTGTAGTGAGGCTTTATCATTAACATGAACAAATTGGAATATATTAGATAAGTATGATTTAAACCAGCAGAGGGCAGCACCTGTGATACAAAGAGTCTGCTCCAATCTCTGCAGTAGAATATTATGATCAATGGTGTCTAATGCAGCACTAAGATCTAACAGGACAAGTAAAGAAACTAGACCATTATCTGAGTTACTAACTTTAGCTAGTGCTGTTTGTGTGCTATGGTTTAATCTAAAACCTGACTGAAAATCTTCAAACAGGCCATTAATGCACAAATATTCACATCATTGATTAGCAACTGCCTTTTCTAAGATTTTAGAGACAAAGGGAAGATTAGATATAGGTCGGTAATTAGCTAAAATATCTGGGTCAAGGGTCGCTTTTTTTAGAAGGGGTTTAATAACTGCTTTGGGGCACATATCCAGTTTATAAGGATAGATTAATTTGAGTTAATATAGAGCTGTTAATTGGTAATGATGTTAACTCACTCTTCTTGTACTAAAAGATGAGTCAGTCCCAATATGAGAGAGGAGATGATCCATTTTTTCTCTAATTGATGTTAGTCCACAGACAGATGAGAAGAGTGCAGATCCTGTGGCTTTAATCATACAGAGGTGAGATATCAGACACTGATTTGTGGACTACATGTTTTATATGACTGCATATGTCTCCTTTTAACACTGTCCAACACAATCTTTTTTTTTTTAACCTGTCCTGTCTAGTACCCAGGGCATGTAATATGATTGACTGCATGCCTTTTGGTGTCGGACAGATTTGATATGTGCAGGACGAGTCTGGGATACTCATAACTGCAGTATTTTTATTTATTCGTTTTATGATTATGTGTTGCGGGCAGCCGGACCGGACAGGGGGACAGGGAGTGGACTGACAAGGGGATGGGGAGTGAGCGGAGAGGAGGAAGGGAGGGGGAGTGAGAGAGAGAGAGAGAGAGCGAGAGAGAGAGGGAGAAAAAAGAAGAGAGAAGGAGATCGAGAGTGAGAGAGAGGGAGAGCAAGGTGGACAACAGTATAATACATGGGTTAGTACCATTAAATTGAAATTATATAAAGTAGACAGAACATACCTGATAAGACAGAGCCTAGGCAACTTAAGGGTGACATTAGTGTGTTAGTAACAGGTTAATAACGTTGAACAGTTGAAATTATTTAGCGTATACAGAACATACTTTCAGGTACAGTTTATATAGTAATTGTTAATGACCACATCAAGAGAGTATGTCCGGGCTTACAACAGTTATATCAGTTAAATTTAATTTATCTTAGCGTGTTAGTGTGTGTGTGTGTGTGTGATCGTGCATATCAGTGTATATGTGCAGGAGTTGTCATTAGGTATGATTGGAATTGGGGTGGGGGACCGTGCCAATGTCCGGTCCGTCCCCAGCGACGGCCCGAAAATCATCCAGGCGCCTAAGGCGCCCAGTAGCCGTACCGGGCAGGAGAGGCCCACAGCCACCACTCCCAGGATAGCAACGCATCCACCCCGCAGGGGGCCCGTCGGAGGAATGCGGGGGGAAAGCCCCCCCCACCCAGGGTCGACCCGAGGGGGCCGGCGGCGACAAGACCACGGACAGAGGCCGAACCACCCCACACCCAGGCAGGCCGCAGAGGCCCAGGGTCTCCGCACCCAGAGCCCGCCAGCGCCCAAGGGCAGGGCCAGCCCACCACCGGGGGGAGCAGAGCCCCCCCAGACCGTCCACCAGGGAGGCACGGCCAGATACCCACCACCGTCACCCCCACCGCCCCCCAGAAGCCGACCGCACCCCCCCTCCCACCCCAGCCCACCGGTGATTGATTTGGAGGTGTGTGCATGTGTGTGGTGTGTGATACGATGTATGTTGGTATCTGGGGTGTAGTTAAAATGGCGGAGGGAGATGTGGCACGGGCGTCCCACTGTTGGCAGACAGTGGGGCCGTCGACGTGTCTCTCGCCCACCAGGCCCTAATGTCTAACATGCGATAAAATTTGGGGAAGGGTGGCAGATCATCGGGGGAACGGAGAGTGGCCCCATCATGTGATGGTCCCACCCCCCGACTCCCCACCATCTCAGCCACACCCCCCCCGGTGCCCTAGATGTGTGTGTTTAGATGTATCATCTGCGGTGGGGGGGGCGTAGGGGGTGGGCAAGAGTGCCCCCCCAAGTAGGTTGCCAGCTTCCTGACTGGCAGGGCCATATGTCCCATTCCCACTCACCCCCGGCCAAGAAGGGAGCAACCCGTCCAGGCCAGGGACACGCCATGGCATCCCATGAGCGCCGCCGGGGTGGAGGACCAGATACCCCCACACCCGACCAGAAGGTAGGACCCCGGTGAGCACACCAGCCCCGACGAGGCAGGACCCACACCCAGGCCATCACGGCACTACTGACGGCAGCAATCCTCAGACCCCGGCCCCGCCCACAGCCCAGGAACAGTCCAGACCAGGCCCACGCTCCACCCCATCTCCTACCCCAAGGGTCCCCAAAGCAAGGCGCCCCCCCGCGTGCCCCCCACCATGCCCCCCCCAAGGGACGGAGGACGCACAAGTCCGCTCCAGAGCGCAGCAGGAGCACAGCAGCGTGTACCGCCCCGCCACCCCGGAGGGCAGAACCCAGGGAGGATCACCCCCCCCCCACTATGGGCCAACCCCACCCCCCAGCGCCCCGCAGGCCCCAGCGTACAGAGACCCAGACCCCCTACCCCCACCCGCAGTGCGGCGCCAGCCCAGCCCCAGCCCACGGCCCACCACCCCCAACCCCCACGGGCCCCCCAGGCCAAGGTGGCAGCCCCCCCACAAATCCACCCCGACCCCCGTAGGGCAGACCCACAGCCACCGAGGGACGGTAGACCCAGGGCCACCAACCCACACAGACCACCAGACATCCCCAGTCCCCCAGATGCACGGCCCGCAACACCACGGACCGACCAGGGAAGACACAGTCACCAACCCGCCCTAGGAAATATAATCAATTAGAGGTGTCCAGGTCAAATCAAATATAGGTAATTGTTTCTTTATGGAAGCAGACATTCTCTCCATAGAGATGTGATCTAAAATTAAATTTCTGTATTGGTTTAAACTTAAGTTTTTCTTGTTTTTCCAGTTCAAGAGGATAGTTTTCTTGGCGATGCTTAGGCTGTTGATTAATACGTGCAATTTTTCCATGTTTATATGTATTACGTTTAAATCACCCAGTATGCATAGCGTGGGGGAAGGTGGTATGGTGTATTCGAGACATGCTGAGAGGTCCTCGCATACCCTACACCAGAAGTTATACACCGGTGTGCATAGCCATATAGCATGCATGTAGTTATCTGCTGTGTTTTCGTTGCAGTTTGTGCAGATATTTGATTGTGAGAGCCCCATTCTGAACATCCTTTGTCCTGTGTAGTGTGTTCTGTGTAAGATTTTGTATTGTATTAGTTGTAGGTCTGGATTTTTTATCAATTTGAATGTGTTAGATGATATCTGTAACCAGAAATTTTCATCTAGGTTGATGGATAGGTCCGCCTCCCATTTTGTGGTTGGTAAAGAGATTATGCAATCATTTTTAGTCAATAGTGCATGTGTTTTAGACACCATTTTGGGAAACATAAGGTTTAGAAATTGTTTGATCATTGGAGGTAGTTCTAGATCCAATTTACTGGTTTTAAACCTCGTCTGGATTACAGATTTTATTTGTAGATAATCAAAGGACGTGTTGCTGTTAATGCCATATTGTTCCACTAAGTTATGAAATGGGATGAATTTGTTATCTTGAAGAATTTATTCCAGGTGCCTTATACCGTTTTCTTGCCATGATTTGAGTTTTAGTGTTGTTTTATTCCGTAGTATGTCTGGATTATTCCAGATTGGGGTATATTTACATGGGATATGCGAGGACCCAGTGAGTTTGATAAATTCCCACCAGGCTGACAAGGAGGTATTTATATTTATGCTTTTAAAGCACTGATGCTGTTTAATGGTTTTGCTTATACATGGTAGATCGGAGATTTTAATTTCATTACAGAGTGTTTGTTCGATGTCTAGCCACAGACTGTCCAGTGGTTTGGGTTGGAACCATTTTTGGACATAGTGAAGCCTATTTGCAAGAAAGTAGTTGTGGAAGTTTGGAAGTTCCAGACCACCATAGGCTTTTGCTTTTTGGAGTGTTTTTAAACTGATGCGTGCTGGTTTGGTTTTCCAGAGGAATTTTGTGGTGGCAGAGTCTAAGGATTTAAACCAGATTGGTGAGGGTTTAGTTGGAATCATTGAGAACAGGTAATTGATTTTTGGTAAGATCATCATTTTCATGGTGTTAACTCTTCCCATAAGTGATATAGGTAAGGAATTCCATCGTAGGAGGTCATCCTCTATTGATTTAAGTAGTGGGGTATAGTTTAATTGTGCTAGATCTGACAGCCTGGAGGAAAAATTTACACCCAAATATCTAATGTTTCCAGATTTCAGAGGACAGGATGGTGATGATTTGAAGTCATGGTTGATTGGTAGGATGATCGATTTTGCCCAGTTTATCGAGTAATCTGATATGGCTGAGAATTTATTAAGAAGTGTAATAGTCTCAGAGAGAGAGCTTTGTGAGTTTTGGAGGAAAAGTAATACATCATCAGCATAGAGGCTTATTTTGTGATGTAGTTTTGTTGTTTGAATACCTTTGATATTTTTGTTTGTGCGAATAGCCGCTGCGAGTGGTTCGATAAAGATGGCAAAAAGCGATGGGGAGAGTGGACAGCCTTGTCTGGTGCCTCTCTGGAGAGTGAAGCTTGGAGAAGTTTGATCATTTGTTCTGACAGAGGCAATGGGAGAACTGTATAACATTTTGATCCAGGAGATGAGTTCTTCTCCGAATCCAAATTTTTCCATTGTGGCAATTAGGAATTTCCAGTTTACTCTATCAAATGCTTTTTCTGCATCTAGTGAAACCACTGCTGCTCTAAATTTATTGATTGTGCAGTAGTCTATTACATTTACTAATCTGCGTGTATTATTAGTTGAATGTCTATCCTTAATGAATCCTGTCTGATCTGGGTGAATTATGAAGGGGGTGATTTTTTCCAGTCTCCTTGCTAAGGCTTTGCAGATGATTTTAAGATCTGCATTTATGAGTGAGATGGGGCGATAGCTGGATGGGAGTGACGGGTCTTTCTCAGGTTTGAGGTGGAGACAGATATGTGCTGTATTTATGTGTGTGGGGAGAGTGTTACTTTCCTTGATTTTTATTATCATTTTATAGAATGTTGGTGCTAGTATGGACCAGAATGTTTTGTAGAATTCCACTGGGAATCCGTCTGGTCCTGGGGCTTTCCTGTTTGGCATATGGTGTAGGGCCTCATTTAGTTCAGCTATTGTGATATGGGACTCCATAGAATGAACCTGTTCATTATTAAGTTTTGGTAGATCTATGGAGTTTAAAAATGTGTTTATGTCTGTACTTGATGAGTTATTGTTTGATGAGTATAAGTTTTTATAGAAATCTCTAAAAATTTTGTTTATTTCTTCCGGTGCATGGGTTAGTTTACCGTCTGGGTCTTTTATAGAGTGGATAGTTGTTTTTTCTTTGTTTAATTTAAGTTGGTTAGCTAGGTATTTACTGGATTTATTGTTATGTTCAAAGTTTTCCAAGCGTAATCTCTCCAGTTGGAACTGCGTTTTCCTTTCTATTATTTTGTTTAATTCAAGTTTTAATTTTCTTATATTATTCAGCAGGTTCTCATCTTGGGATGCAGCATAGGCAGTCTCTAATGTTTTTATTTTATGTTGTAGTTCTAATTCCAGTAGGTTTTCTTTCTTCTTTTTAAATGAGGAGTATGAGATTATTCTACCCCTCATAACTGCTTTTGCTGCCTCCCAGAGGACATCTGGTTGTGTTTCTGGCAGGTCGTTTGTTTCTAGAAAAATTAACCACTCTTTTTCAAAGTATTTGATGAAATTTGGATCATCTAGTAATGATGTATTAAATCTCCAGTTTCTGATTGGTGGTGTGATGGCCTTATTAGTTATCTTTAGTGAAACTGGTGCATGGTCACTAATGGTGATAGGGTGAATCAAAGTGTCTGTGACGTCTGATAGAATTGAGCTGTTGGTGAGAAAGAAGTCTATTCTAGAGTAGGAATTGTGTACAGGTGAGAAGAAGGTGTATTCTTTATCAGCTGGATGACAGGAGCGCCAAGCATCACAAAGACCATAATCACTCATGTATTGTTTAAGTGTTTCTGTTGATTGCCAGTTCCGTGTTGTTCCTGCCTTACTGAGCCTATCAAGTTCTGGGTTGAGTACCATGTTGAAGTCCCCTCCTATTATCAGTGTTGTGTCTAAGTGAGTGGACAGTGAGGAGAAGAACGTGTGAAAAAAGGAGGGGTCATCAACATTAGGACCATATATGTTAGATATACAGAAGTTTGTATTATTGATTAATAAGTGAAGTATTATAAATCTACCTTCTGGGTCTATCATAGTGTTCTTATGTATGAAGTTTAATTTTCTATTAATCATGATGGCGACTCCTCTCTGTCTAGAGTTGTAGCTTGCTGTGTATATGTGGGGAAATTGTGATGAGGTGAGCTGGCAATCTGACTTAGCTAAGTGAGTCTCTTGTAGTAAGACAATGTCCGCTTGGAGACTATTTAGGTGGTTGAGGACTTTAAGTTTTTTATGTTTCGAGCCAATTCCACGCACATTCCAAGTGACAAGCCTGAGTGTATTCATCTTATTAACCATATTTATTTATCTAGTGTAGCCTGTGTGTGTTTTCTGTGCATGTGCACAAGCTGATGTTCAACACAGGGTGTGTGTGTTCCCATGTAAGTATGTGTGTGTGTGCCTGTCTGACAGCCTATGTGTGAGTGCTGTTGTCTAGGATAGGGTATGTGTGTGCGTGTATGCATGTGTGTGTGTGCATGTGTGCTTGTCTGACAGCCTATGTGCGAAACTACAGCCTGTATGTGGATGTGTGTGTATGTGTCTATGTGCTTGTAACGTGTTTGTGTGTGTATTATGTGCATGTGTGTGCGTCTGTCTGTCTGATAAACTGCAATACTACAGCTTGTATGTGGATGTACATATGTGCGTGAGTTTACGTGTTCAGCATGTGTATGCATGTATATGTGCGTGTGTGAGAGAGAGAGTGCATGCGTTTGTGCTGTTGTATGCAGGGGCCTCGTTTTGATGTGGTCATTAATTACAGGATACATGTTGTCGATTGTGACATAGTATACTCTAGAAATACATGAACATAGAAAAACATAAAAACATAAACATGAAAAACACATAGAGGGATACAGTGATAGAAATAACCAACCAAAGTCCAACAATATTCTTACCGTCTTCTTTTTTACCTTGGTGTACGCTACGGAGATGTGCAGTGATTGTGAATTTAGTGGCGGATTAAATGAAGGAGCGAAGGAATAATGTGAGTGTGGATTTAATTATGGTTTTATTGTATTGATTTAATGTGAGCGATATATCGGTTTACCGTGTGTTTAGTAGAGCCAGGGGGTTACCTCTTTGTCCCGGTATAACTGACCGTTGACGTAGAGCTTGTCTACTGCTATTACTGCCCGGGATCCGCCGTCAATAAACTTTCTTCTCACCGGGAACAGTCTCCTGCGTCGCTCCAGGATTTCTTTCGGGAACTGGTCGTTTACGCTGAAGTCCGTTCCTCGCAGCTCCCTGCCTCGGCTCTTGACCAACTCCTTTTGTTTGAACTGTTCGAATTTGACAACAATCGGACGTGGTCGCTGGCCTTCCTGTCGTCTCCCTCCTAGACGATGGGCCCGGTGGAATGGAATGTTTTTGACAGTGTCTGCCGGGAGTTTGAGTTGTTTTATAATGAAGTTCTTAACTGTCGCTTCTGCGTCGTCTTCGTTTTTTTCCGGGATCCCAGAGAAAACTAAATTGTCTCTCATGCTGCGTGCCTGTAGATCAGTAATTGAGTTCTTTATGTGAGTATTTTCTTCTCTGAGGCGCCTCGTTTCCTCAGTGAGCGTTTTAACCGACCCTTGAAGTGTGTTGTTTTCTGCCGCGAGCTGGGATACCTGTTGCTGGCTGAACTCAAGAGATTCTCGCAGCGATTGGAATTCCTTGTGCAGAATCTCTACCAGAGAGAGTCGGCCATCAAAGGTGTCCAGCTTCGCGTTGATGGAGGTAAGAATCTCCGTGAAGTCGCTGTCAGCTGATGAGGCTGCTCCAGGTGAGTCCTCCGGGCGACTGCGTTTGGAGGAGGGGGTAACCGCTGGTTGTTTAGGTTTCCCCATTACGACTCGTTCAAAGTACTCGTCGATGTAGTCCTCCAGATCCTCCAGTCTCCCGTATTTGCCCTCTTTCCGTGCAGAAAAGGAGATGTGACTGACAAGTAGTTTTTTCCCTTATTTTTCCTTCTTGATAGTATACTGTGTGGCAATGTTTGGGCTAGACGCGCGCCGCCATGTTTTGGTTTGGTTGCACCAACACAATCTTAAATCTTAATCATTGATGTGTGTCCCTGCAGCTGTACTCTCCATCTCCCTGGACAAAGACTGAATTTCTAGAATTTCCTTCGGGATCAATAAAGTATCTATCTATCCATCTATCTAGATATGTGGAACTGAGTTTGACTCCAGGTAAACTGATCATTTAGGAAACTGTTAATCCAATTTCCACAACAGTTTATATCCCATAATGTATGTGAGTGTCATTAATGACTTCATTATTTTGTCTTATCAGCAAGATAACTCAGATTCAGTGCCACATGTCCAAGGAAGCAAGGCTTAAACTGGAAAGCCTTAGAGAGTGTCGTTAGGCGCCTGTAATCCCTGACAACTTTTTGAAAGATGTAAATAGTTAATTGTCTGCTATGCAAATACAAATAAAAACAATATATCATTCATTATGACAAGACGGATCAGAGAGGACTCAGACGCAGAGGCCTTTTAATTGTCTTTATTGGCACTCGTAAACAATTCTCAAGGCAGGTCCTCTTTACTGAGGAAAAACAAAAGCGTGGCTATGAAAACCTATAACAAATGGCGAGCGCAACGCTCTACAAGAGAAACGTTGCGGAACTATAAACGCGGAACAAAAAATCACTCCGAAGAGGAAACAAACTTAGACTAAGGTTATCATGTAAAACTTAAACAGAAAACTCTCCAAACGGAGGAAAACACGGCTCTAAACACTTCAAAACGAAAGCTAACTCAAAAGCGCAATCCTAATGATTGGCGATCCTTAACTAACTAAGAATGGGATCAAAAACAAAACGCAATCTAAATGATTTGATCTAACTAGTAAAAGGTAAGTCACAATCCTAGTGATTGGAGTTCCTAAAAGGCTGTGAAAATTAACAAACAAAAAATCTCTCCCAAGGAGGAAAACAAAAGGGGCTATAAATCTGAACTAAGGTATCAGCTAACAGGCTATGATAAGAAAACTTACAAAATAAAGCGTCGCTCACAAAGAGGATCAAAAACTTGAGGATTCTGTGGCTGTGACGAGGAGCTCGGGTGATCAGGCATGGGCGAAAACATACTGGTACTGACACAGGGGAACAGAGAGTTTTTAAAGTCCACATGGCTTAATTGTCAGCAGGTGTGTGTAATCAGGGCCGGCAGGCCGGCAGAGGAGGGGGCGGGGCAAACTGCCGGAGTGACAGTACCCCCTTTTCAAGGGCCGACTCCTGACGGCCCAGGCTGCTCAGGATGGTCTTTGTGGAAGTCTTTAATGAGGCTAGGGTCCAAGATGAACCGAGACGGGACCCACTGTCTCTCCTCTGGCCCGTATCTCTCCCAGTCCACCAGGTACTGCCTGCCCTGGCCCCTGCTTCGGACCGCAAGCAGCCGCTTGACCTTGTAGACTGGACCTCCGTCTATCACTTCCGGAGAAGGAGGGGCCGGGGAGGGTGGGACCATGGAGCTCTCCTTGGCCGGCTTGACCTGGCTGACATAGAACGTGGGGTGGACTCGGAGGGACCGGGGCAGGCGCAGGCGAACTGCTGCGGGGCCGATGACCTTGGAGACTGGGAATGGCCCCACAAACCGCGGTGCCAGCTTCCGGGAGGGGACCCGCAGATGGAGGTTTCTGGCAGACAGCAACACTTTCTGCCCTGGCTGGTAGGCGGGGGCGGGTCGTCTCCTACGGTCAGCAGCTTTTTTGACCCGATCCCCCTGGCGGACCAACACCTGCCGGGCGGTTGCCCAGATGCGGCGGCAGCGGCGAACCATGGCGTGGGCAGAGGGCATAAACAGGGGGCTCATAACCATAGACACATTTGAAGGGTGTCATACCTGTGGCTGAGGTGGGCAATGAGTTGCGCGCGTATTCTACCCAGACCAGGTGTTTACTCCAGGATGAGGGGTTCTGTGAAACGAGGCATCGGAGGCCGGTCTCCAGCTGTTGGTTCAGGCGCTCCGTCTGGCCGTTAGCCTCCGGATGGTATCTGGAGGTCAGGCTGGCTGTGGCTCCGATGAGCTGGCAAAACTCCCTCCAGAACCGTGATACGAACTGGGGCCCCCGGTCTGAAACAATGTCCTTGGGGAATCCATGAATCCTGAAGACGTGGTTAGTCATAATTTCAGCAGTTTCTTTGGCTGTAGGTAATTTTGGCAAGGCTATGAATCTGACCATTTTGGAGAATCTATCCACCACCGTCCTCACGTTACCTTTGGAGACCGGGAGCCCCGTGACGAAGTCCATGGATATTTCTGCCCACAGTCTGGAGGGGATGGGGAGCAGTTGCAAAAGGCCCATGCGTGACCTGGTGGAGGACTTATTCCTGGCGCAGACCGGACAGGCCTCGACGTACTCCTTGACGCCTGGTTCCATGGCTGGCCACCAGAACCTCCGGGCGATGGCGAACATAGTCCGTCCAAACCCCGGGTGGCAGGTAAGCAGCGAGGTGTGGGCCCAATGTATAACCTGTGGGCGCAACCTGACTGGAACGAAAAGTCTGTTCTCAGGGCACCCACTAGGTGGCGGAGCCTCACCGTTGGCTTGCTTTACCTCATTCTCTATTTGCCATGTCACCGCTCCAACCACACAGTTCAGTGGAAGGATAGGCTCTGGTTCCTTGGCAACAGGCTTGGGGTTGTAGATCTGGGACAGGGCGTCAGGCTTGACGTTGCGGGACCCCGGACTGTAAGAGAGGGAGAAAGAGAAGCGGTTAAAAAAGAGTGACCACCTGGCCTGGCGAGAATTAAGTCTCTTGGCTTTACGGATATATTCAAGGTTCTTGTGATCCGTCCAGACGATGAAGGGAAGCTCGGTGCCCTCCAACCAGTGGCGCCACTCCTCTAATGCCACCTTGACCGCCAGCAGCTCCCAGTTGCCGACGTCGTAATTACGCTCCGCCTTGGATAGTCGTCGTGACAGGAAGGCGCATGGGTGCATCTTCCCATCTTGTTCGGACCGCTGTGAGAGGACCGCCCCAATCCCCTCGTTGGATGCGTCTACCTCCACCACGAACTGTCGACGGGGGTCTGGCATGGTCAGTATGGGTGCCGTGGTGAATCGCCGTTTGAGGCTCTGGAACGCCACCTCCGCTGCCGGAGACCAGTGGAACCTCACCTGTGGGGAGGTAAGTGCGTGCAACGGGGCAGCTATTGTGCTGAAGCTTCTGATAAACCGCCTGTAGAAGTTAGCAATTCCGAGGAATTGCTGAACCTTCTTGCGGCTATCAGGCGTGGGCCACTCAGCCACAGCGCTAACTTTAGCCGGGTCCATCTGCACTCTTCCAGGGGTTACAATGAAGCCCAGGAAGGAGATGATGTCGGCATGAAACTGACTCTTTTCAGCCTTAACATAGAGCTTGTTCTCTAATAGTCTCTTGAGAACTTTAGTTACATGTTCTCTGTGGGTGTCTAGGTCAGGGGAGTAGATTAAAATGTCATCTAAATAAACATAAACGAAATGGTCGAGGAAGTCCCTAAGGACGTCATTTATCATGGCTTGAAATACAGCAGGGGCATTAATGAGTCCGAAGGGCATGACAAGATATTCATAGTGTCCTACAGCCAGTGAAGGGAGCGGAGGAGCGGTGTAGTGTGGGAGAATTTTGGTAAGTTGAAGACCAGTTCTCACGGCTGCGGCACTTCCTTTACTCCTTCAACGGCCCTGTTAGCTCTTTGCTCCGGCTCCTCCGTTTTAGTGATTCACGACTGCTTCACCAGTGTCCCTGGCTCTTCGGTCCTGGTACTTCACGATTACCGTCCTCCGCTCGGCAGTCCGTACTCGACAGATACGGCGCCGACAGTTTTACAACTGTCCAGATTTCTGCTGGCTGATCCTTTCAGCTCAATACTCCCTTCTGGAAAGAGTAACCAGAACAAGTACAGCGGGCACAACTCGACTGTCTTTCTGAGGGTTTATTCCACATACACAGTTAAACAGCAGTTAGGCAGCAGTCAGTTAGCAGTTAGAAGTTAGTCAGTTAGTTAGCTACTAACTACAGTTAGTTAGGTTGTAAAACAGACAAGTCGTACAGGTTCTGATGATAGATGGATTTCTAAAGGCACATACGAAGGTTAATATATAACAAAACATGGCTTTGACAAGATGGTTCAGAGAGGACTCAGACACAGAGGCCCTTTAATGTTTTTTATTGGCACTTGTTAACAAAACACAAGACAGATCCTCTTTACTGAGGGAAAACAAAAGCGAGGCTATGAAAAACTATAACAAATGGAGAATGCAACGCTCTTCAAAAGAAACGCTGCAGAACTATGGACGAGGAACAAAAAATCACTCCAAAGAGGAAACAAACTCAGACTGTAGAACTTTCTAGCAGGCAAAGCTACTTGTCTTTCATTCTATTTATTTGTTCATTGTTGTAATTGGTATCAAAGCACCGTTGCCTTTAAAATGCCTTTAAGGTGCATTGTCAAAGCCATGTTTTGTTATATATTGCCTTCGTATACAGAACAGTTCCCTTCCTCAAATAAAATTCACACCAATAAACTTACCCAGATTCTCTGGAGAGAGTTGAGATAATTGGCACTGGAAGGCTGAATGGGCGAAGCTCCAGGCTCATGCGGACCCCTCAGGGTCACAAGAGATTAGGAGGCTTCAGCTGTTGGAAAGCTTAAGTGAGCCCGTAAAGAAGGACCTCCGATTGTATCGTTGCAAGGACTAGAACTAGAACTAGAGAGCTGCTACGGTGATATAACAGCAACAGTAGAAGACATTTTATTGGAATTACATTCCAAACCGTTTGTGAAGGATCCTCACCCTAGGGAGACACTAGAGATTGTCTCAGATTTGGAGAATGCAGTATCAGATCTAACAGACCTAGGGTGGGAAAAAGCTATGAATAATCCCTTAGTGATGGGGCCATTGGAGGGTAGACTCCCTAAAAGTATGCAAACTCAGTGGCTCAAAGAGGAGTGCAACGCCGAGCGAAATCCTCTCCCTGGGACTCGTGTCAAGAGGCTTCTACTGTTCTTGCAAAGCGAAAAGAAGATACTTAAAAGACTGGCGCGTTTGCCCAGTGAACCCGGCAAGCCACGCCCCACTCATGCTTCTGAAAGGCCCAATTACCGTGAGAAGTCAGCTGATTGCAAGAGAGAGAGGACGGTGTTCACTAGAGCAACTGCAGCTAAAGTCATAACCTGTACCGGAGATAACAAGCAGAAACAAGCAGGGAGAGCATGAACTGTTCCGCTGTGCAACGTTTAGGAAAGCTTCCCCGTCAGAAAGAAAGGTCCTAGTAGAAAAAGCAAAATCATGCAAAAAATGCCTAGATAACCACAAAGCAGACGGTCCCTGCAATGCAAGGTTCCTCTGTACCAATGAGAGGTGTAAGGACGGCCCAGCAGATCACCACTATCTTCTCTGCTCGAAGGTTACTGCAAAATCGGGGAGACCTCGCAGCTCCACAGTGGAGCGGGAGGCTGCGCTCGCCCGAATAGGATTATCACCTGACCAGCTGGAAAAAGTGCGCAAAGCCTACACAAATAAGGTGACAATGACTGTGTGTACCGACAGGAACCCACTAAAGCTGTGTAAAGTCAAGCCAAAACGCCCTATCCTCATGATGCTTATGTTCGTCAAAACGAAAGGGGGAAACAGTGTTGGAACTATGCTCGACCTTGCCTCAGACACGAATTACATAACACACCAAGTTGCAGAGAAACTCGGATTAACTGGTGAACCTGTCCTAATTGCCTTGCATGGAGTAAAGACATTCAAAGAGATAATACAAACAAAAAGGTATCTTGTAACAATAAAAGTCTGGACTCCGCAAAGGACTTTGAGGCTTCACCAATTGAACTGCTATGGGTTGGACACCATCGCGAGAGTGAGTCACGTAGTGACGTCAGAGCACTTGGAGAAGTTCTTCTCGGGAGTTGAACCGGGAGAGCTGACTCGCCCAGAAAGCATCAATCTACTAATCGGTGCTGGAGAAAGCCCCCTAGCCCCAAACAAATTGCAAGAGATCGGTAATGGTAATTTGGTGTTGTGGGAAGGCCCTCTGGGCAAAACTGTGAGTGGCAGGCACCGTCGCCTTGTTGAAAAAGTAAGGGCGACCGAACAGTACTTGTGTGCAATAAAGAGATCCTTGAATGGCTGAGATGGGACAGCATCGGCGCTGCCTGCAACCCTGCCTGTGGAGGGTGCCGTTGTGGAAAGTGCCCACCGGGAGGGAAGGAGATGACCCTCACTGACGAAAGGGAGCTTGACGTGATAAAGGCAGGCTTAACCTTTAAAGAGAGTGACACTCACTGTAACCGGCCGCACTGGGACGCAAAGTACCCCTGGAAAGAACACCCGGGATCCCTTCCCAACAACAGGAAGGCCGTGGAAGCAATGTTCCTGAGGACTGAGAAGCAATTGACAAGAGATCCCCTTTGGAAAGAAGCCTACACGAGGCAGATTCACGAGTTGGTGAAAAGAGGAGCCGCAGTCAAGCTTACCAAGGATGTGATGGACAGTTGGAAAGGCGCTGTGTGGTGGGTGAGTCACCTGATCGCACCAAACCCCCATTCTGTAACTACACCAGTGCGCCTTTTCTGGAATGGTAGCCAAGAATTCAGAGGAGTGAGCTTTAATAGTATTTTGCTCAAAGGTCTGGACGTACTCAATCCCATCAGAGCAGTTCTCCGATTTAGGGAAGGTAGACATGCTGCTATTGGCGACATCACCAAGATGTACAACTCGGTGTGGCTGGAGGAACAAGAAGTCCATGTACACCGATTCCTTTGGAGAGACTCTCCTTCTGATGAAATTGAGGATTATGCCGTTGTAAGAGTGAACATGGGAGACAAACCCGCCGGGTGCATCGCACAAGTGGCCATGCGGGAGACTGCGAAGCTCCCCCAATTCACCGACATGGTGGAGGAGAGGAGAGTCATCAAAGAGGACGCTTACGATGATCTTCTCGTGTCCCACAATGATTCACAACACTTAGATAAGATTCTAGAGAGAGTGGAGAAGATCCTGGGAGCAGGAGGCTTTTACCTCAAGCCTTGGGTCCGGTCTGGTCAAAGTGGGAGGAAGGACGAAGCAAAGCCCGACCAAATTACGCTGGTGTTGCCCAACCAGTTGAGGGAGGAAGACAACAAAGCGTTAGGGGTGGGTTACCTTGTGCAGGAAGACAAATTCTTTGTGATGGCCTCTCCAAAAGAAAGAAAAAGATGAGAACCGGAATTGACTTTACTGAAGGGGAAGTGGGAACTCGAGGCTGCGTTCCACGACCTGTGCCTGGCCACCCAAACGGAGGTTGCATTCCCCACAACGACACTAGACAGACTCGTCGTCAGCAAGGACGAAGCTTCGAGGCTCCTGCGGTGCTTCGGGCAGAGTCCAAGCCATCACCTGGGGAGACCCCGGAGTACCCCTGATCCCGTATAAGGCCTGGATCAGCACCCTCCTCACACGGGAAGCCCATTGAGCCAACCACGAAGGCGTTGCTGGCACACTCCTCCGGGGCCACCCGAGAAAACTTTGGTTGGATCAAGGGACCAACTTCGTGGGCGCCAAGCCAGCTATAAAGGAGCTCTACGAATTCCTGAACAACATCGACAAGGATCACGTCCAGAAGAAAGCAACCGCCGCTGGGACCGACTGGTCTTGGGTGTTTCACCCAGCAGACTCTCCCCATCGAAACGGAGCAGCTGAAGCAGCAGTCCATACACTCAAACGAGCGTTGAGCAACATCGGGGTGGAAAGTCACCTGACAGCACTGGAGTTCCAGACCCTCCTCTACCTGGCAGCTAATCTGTCAAACGAAAGACCAATCGGCGCAAGAGTCCAGGTACAAGACGAGACTGTAGGGGTCATCACTCCCAACTCACTTCTGCTTGGCCATGCTGGGCCTAGTGGGGACTCTCTAGGGTTCGAATACCTGACTTACCCCGTTGCACACCTGAGAGCAGTACAGATCGAGGTCGACAAGTTCTGGAAGCGGTGGAGCCAGCTGGCGGGCCCGGGCCTCTTCGTTCGACAGAAGCACGCACCCACAAGGAACGTCACAGTGGGAGACTTAGTGTGGTTGGCTGACCAGAATGCACTGAGAGGCCAGTTTAGGCTCGGTCGAGTTGTGGAGGCCCATCCTGATGTGAAAGGTGTAGTTCGAGACGTTAAAGTGAGGACGTGCCAAAGTTGTCCGGTTTCCAGTAGACAAAGTGGGAAAGGCAAAGAGAAAGAGAACTGTCCCTCCACCACCATCCTTCACAGAGATGTCAGGAGGCTGGTGGTTCTGTTACCAGTGGAGGAACAGAAGTAGATTCGGAAAAAGGATCAAGACCCCCCCTCCACCATCCTCCACAAGAGGCTGGTGGTGTGTTTCGGAAAAAAGGATCAAGACCTTCCCCTGTGTGTTTCGGTAAAGGGCGCCACTGTGTCATCAAGGACAATGTGTTCATGGACAGTGAAACCTTTATTTGTCATTTGTATCTGTTATTCATTCGTATCGTGTGTAATACGTTCGTACCCAGCGATGTAGCTTTATGTACCCATTTCGAAAGGCAAAATTTGTAGTTGTTGTGGCCTACTTGGATTTAGAAATCAGTAGGCCAAGTGGGAGGTGTAGAACTTTCTAGCAGGCAAAGCTATTTGTCTTTCATTCTATTTATTTGTTCATTGTTGTAATTGGTATCAAAGCACCGTTGCCTTTAAAGAGCCTTTAAGGTGCATTGTCAAAGCCATGTTTTGTTATATATTGCCTTCGTATACAGCTTTGTAAATCTATCTATCATCAGAACCTGTACGACTTGTCGGTTTTACAACCTAACAAGATGCTGTCTAACTAAATAACTTCAAGCTGATAACTGTCTAACCGCTAACTGACGTCTGCTTAACTGTGTATGTGGAATAAACCTTCAGAAAGACAGTCGAGTTGTGCCCGCCGTACTTGTTCTGGTCACCCTTTCCAGAAGGGAGCATTGAGCTGGAAAGACCAGCTAGCAGAAATCTGGACACAGACTATGGTTATCACTTAAACAGAAAACTCTCCAAACGGACGAAAACAAAGCTCTAAACACTACAAAACGAAAACTAGCAGAATCCTATTGATTGGCGATCTTCAACTAACCAAGAACGAGGTCAAATCAAAACGCAATCTAAATGATTGGATCTAATCAATCTAACTAATAAAAGGTAAGTCACAATCCTAGTGATTGGAGTTCCTAAAAGGCTGTGAAAATGTAGAAACAGAAATCTCTCCAAAGGAGGAAAACAAAAGGGCTATAAATCTTAACTAAGGTATCAGCTGAAAGGCTATGATAAGAAAACTTACAAAAAGAAAGCGTCACTCACTAAGAGTATCAAAAAACTTGTGGAATCTGTGGCTGTGACGAGGAACTCTGGTGATCAGGCATGGACGAAAACACACTGGCACTGAAACAAGGAAACAAGAGAGTTTTAAGGTTCACATGGCTTAATTGCCAGCAGGTGTGTGTAATCAGGGTGGAGGGGGCGGGGCAAACTGCCGGAGTGACAGACTTAAACAATGCACCTTAAAGGGCACTTTAAAGGCAACGATGCTTTGATACCAATTCAACAATGAAAGATAAATAGCTTTGCCTGCTGGAAAGTTCTACAGTGATAATTATAAAAACGTGATACTATATTCTATAAATGTGATAATTATATAAACGTGATACTATATTGTATAAACATGATAATTATATAAACGTGATACTACATTGTATCAACGTGATAATTATATAAACGTGATACTATGTTGTATAAACTTGATAATTATATAAACGTGATACTATACTGTATAAACGCGACAATTATATAAAGTGATACTATATTGTATCAATATGACCCCTGACATCTCCCCCGCAGAATGGCCCTCCACATCCTGGACAGGTGGGGGCAAGGTGCGGGTTCTTTGACGAGCTGACTCATTGGCTGGCTGATCGGGATGTTGCCGATGAAAGTTGACTACAAGGTTGGGGTCCAAAATGTGGCGAGCAGGAACCCAAGATCTCTCCTCAGGACCGTAACCCTCCCAGTCCACAAGGTACTGGAGACCCCTACCCCGCCGCCGAGAACGGATTAGGCGGCGCACTGCATACACTGGACCGGAGAGAGGCCAGTAGCAGAGCAGACGAGGGAGTTGTGAGCACATTCAACCCACCATAGTTGTGAGGCCCAGGAAGAGGGGTTCTGGGAGGCCAAGCACCGCAGGGCTGTTTCCAGTTCTAGATTCATACGCTCAGTCTGTCCATTGGTCAGGGGATGGAATCCAGAGGACAGACTGGTGGTAGCACCCAGTAGACTGCAGAACTCCCTCCAAAACAAAAAAACTGGGGACCACGGTCCGACACCACATCGACAGGGAGTCCATGCAGATGGAAAACATGGGCAGTCTCTTTAGCGGTGGGAAGCTTGGGCAGAGGCACGAAGTGGACCATCTTGCTGAAGTGGCCACGATGGTCAGGATGACAGTGTGACCATCAGAGGTGGGAAGACCAGTGACAAAGTCCACAGATATGTGAGACCATGGGTGTTGAGGAACAGGAAGTCTTATGTTGGCTGCAGGTTGGACAGGCCTTGACAAATTCCTGGATGTCCTCCTGCAAGGTGGGCCACCAGAAACGTTGGAGGAGGACATGCCGTGTCCGTTGAACACCAGGATGGCAGGAGAGCTTGGAGGAGTGGGCCCATTGTAACACTTCTGACCTCAATGCTGGTGGGACAAAAAGGCAGTTGGACGGGCAGGAGCTGGGGCCCGGCTGTCCTTCTGTGGCTGCCCTCACCTTCTCCTCAATGTCCCAGGTCAGCGTGGCTACAAGGTAGGAAGTAGGGAGGATGGTCCCAGCTCTTTCAACAGAATCCTCTGTCTTCTGGAACTGTCGGGACAGGGCGTCAGGCTTGACATTGCGGGAACCAGGACGGTAAGAGAGGGTTTGAACCGGGCAAAGAACAGGGACCAGACTCTCAACCTCAGACTCTTCTTGCAAAGCTTAATTTTCACGTAAAAACAGTTCAATCTGTGCTCAAAACTGAACTATGTTGTCAAATTCTGCCCCAAGTCAATCAAAATTAAAAACACTACTGAACAGTCACTAAACACTACGTAGAAAAATAGAAAACACAATGCTCAGGACATGAAGCTGGAGAAATAAATGTTTATTCTTCACTGTAGGCTAAATGCATGTTGCAAAACAAAAAACCTGTGCATTTAGCACTTGTACAAAAAGACAAAAAACTGAAATAAAAAAAAAAAGGTACAATTCATGAATTACCTGTTCTCTGTGTTGGCAAGTTGTATCTAAACAGGTGAAAAGTGCTTATGGTTTTGCCAAAAGAGTGATTGATTCAATCAGTGGGTTCAGGCAACTGAGCATTTGGTTCAGACAATAGGGTTTAGTGCTTTAGTAATTGAGAAAAACTGTAAATGGATGAAGTTGTCCTACCAAACCACGTCTGCCCTTCCCATTCTAACCCACCCCACCTCCCATCCTCCCTCTCTTTTAATCCCATGGTACCTACATAGCACCTTATCGCCAAACACATTGGCGCTCTCTAACCAACCTTAGTCTGGACTCCCTCCTATACACAAAGTCTTGGTTCCCATTCATGTCAACTGTAACCCCATCATTAGTATGAACCAGAAACAATATCTTATCATTATTTGTTATCAACAGTATATAACAGTTAAGCAATCAAATGTATGACACCCCTCGAGAGTCTTAGTGTGACTGCATGGTAAAAGAGCTTGAGTGAAACAAATGAAAGGTAAACAAGTAGAATAAAATAAACAAAAATGAAAAGGTTAAGCATTAGTGCAGTGAGAAAAAAAAAGTTAATGGGAAAAAACAAAAAATATGTTTTGAAGAAATTAAACAATCACAAGTAAAATGCTTTAAAAGTACCACATGAAGTGATAGTAGCAGTAATGAATTAATATGTATTAAGGACGTAAAAAGTAACTGAAAAGGAGACAACAAAACAGAGTATCAGTAAAGTAAATACATTTTTCTTTATTAATCCCCTTAGGGAAAATATTCTCTGCATTTAACCCAACCTAGAATTAGGAGCAGTGGGCTGCCACACTGAGTAGCGCCCGAGGAACAATGGGGGTTGGGTACCTTGCTCAGGGGTACCCCAGCCCTTTCAACCTGGTGGGGACTTGAACCGGCGACCTTCCGATTACAAGCCAAGTTCCCTTTCCACTTGGCCACAGGCTGTCTAACAACTTCTGATTAAGCATTGTGATGCTCGCAATGCACGGACTGCCACATGTGGCTGAAATGTCGTTCTTTTTAGCGTGGTCTTTTTTTGCATGTCTAGCTTTAGATGTCATCTTTTTGATGCCTTTTACATTACATTACATGTCATTTAGCAGACGCTTTTATCCAAGGCGACTTACAATGGAATTGAGTACAATCAGCCAGGAGTGGAGTCGAACTTGCGACCATTGCGCCCATGATGTCTTTCGCACACAGGGTACTGGTCTTAACCACGACATGTAGTATTTTTAAGAATTCGGGGTGTAAAGCGCAGTGTTTTTTTATAAAGGGTAGCGGGAGAGCGAGACTAGTGCATCCACTACATTCCGGCTCTCAATTGGAAGTCAAGCTCTTCTTTTTGAGGCAAGGCACATTTTCAGATGAAGAAAAATTCCGTGGCACACCAAAAACAAAATGTTACAAAATTACACATTATCACCAAATACAGTACATGTGACCACAGTTCAGTTTTTAAATGTATTCATACTCATAACTCAGTTAAAGACTACTACGCTCTCTACTGCTACCAACTGATATGGAGGAGTATTACTCTACCACTTACTGCATTTCTGGCACAACCGTGCAGGTGGTGACTAAATAATATTTTTGTGGACACATTAAGTGAAATTGGATAATTTTCCTCGGCACACTGGACGATCTCCCACAGCACAGTGGTGTGACTGAAAATCTGCCCCTTATTTCACTGCTGACTGGTTCCTGCTGTTGGTTTCTAACCATTTGTCTACATTACAGATTTACAGTAGTCCTGTCAGAGATTTCTGAACTGTTGGGTTTCTCTTCTGCGCTCTCTATAATATCGTAAAGCTTTCTGCCTTTCTATGTGAAGAAAGTGTTGTATTTATATTTTTGTCCATTTGTAATTCAACAAACGTGAACACAATCAAGCCCTATGTTTTCTGTCAGACTACAGAGTCAAACCAACTGTTAGTGAAGGAATGCAGTGGGAGTCTGTACCCCCTATAGATGGCTATACGATCAGTGTGCTTCACAGTGAAGGCAAGTTCTAATTAAGGCAAGTTAAAAGAATAGCATCCCAACATTATGCATTGCAATGTTTATTCTCAGGGTATTTACTGAAAGACCCCAGTTGTTCTCTGACTCTGACCCACAACGGGCCATTAGACATGGTCAGCTAAAGATAGAAACGCTTCACCACCTGTTGCTCCTGGTGCTTCAGGCAGCAACGCCATTGGTTTAGTATATATACATATACATATACATACACATATATATGTATATATACATATATACATAATATATGTATATATACATAAATAGATGTATGCATATATAAATATACAGTACTGTGCAGAAGTCTTAGGCCACCATTAGATTTGTTGTTCTAGCAATGCTATAATGACAATAGAGATTTCACTTTACTGGAACACATCCAAAAAATATGTATGCAGTTTTTTGTTGTTTAAAAAAAAAAAATTCAGGTACAGATGTCAAGTATTTAGCGTGATCTACCCTTACACTTGAACTATAACACAGCTCTATTAATACTGCAGTGGAACCTTAATTAATGTTACTGGTAAATCCAGTGTTTGTCCTGTATTTCATATTAAGAAAGATCTGCTGTAAAAAAATGTCTATCTTGAATAACGCCAGGTTTATTCAAGACATGCTTGAGCATTGCATACACATGGTGCATGAGTTACTTATTGACAGCTCGCTATTATATAAGAGCAACTTTAAGTTGCATCACTTCATTCCAAATTCACATGATCACAGAATTTGACAGAAAAAACTACAGAGCTGGTGGTGCCTGAAACTTTTGCACAGCACTGTATATACATATATATACATATATATGTATATATGTATGTATGTATGTATATATGTATATATATATATATATATATATATATATATATACATATACATATACATATAGGATGTAGTTGGAGTCTGTTTACATCTATCGCACAATAGGTTCGTAAATATTCCTGCTAATTTAGCTGTTGAGAAGTGAAACCTGTGTAACACTGTATTAAAGCAAATGTGGTGTTGGGGCCTGGAGAACAGAGGACTCAAACGCAAGAGGCTGTAGATGGTCGACAGTTTATTTAACAAAAGGTTTATCCAGTACACAATTGAACAAAAGGTGTCCGCTGCTGCAGGCGGCTGGTGGCAGGAGGCAAGTCCACAGGAAAAACAAATCACGAAGGGCAGCGAGGTGCAGAGCTGGAGTACAAACAGACGCAGTCACTGCAACTGCGGCACGAGTGAACGCTGGCGCCGATGCTGCCGCTGCTCGCTGATAACTTTTAACCTTTAACTTTTTTTTTTAAACGTGTATACTTCTGAGCTTTTCTATTGTTGGACTGTGCAACTGTTCTCAACATTCAAGTGAGAGACAGATTGCTTACCTGCCCGCACCATCTGACATCTCTGTGCATTTGCGTGAGCTAGCTAACATTAGCCCACTGCCTCGGCTTCGAGCCATTTACCTGGGCTGTTCGCCTGTTCACCTGACGGCCTAAGTCATCTGGGTCTCCGTCTACAATGTGGGCTCGTAGGCTTTACACGGGGATCCTCGTCTGGTTTCTCCTGTCGCTTCTCCATCAACCGGTGACAGGACTCCTCCAGTACTCAGCGGCTGAACTCCATCGGCTCCGTCTTCATCTGCTCAAGCCTCCACCGGCAATTCTCCTTCATCCGGACATCGCTTCCCTGCCTCGTCGGAGATATATCCATCGCGGATCTCGTCGAAGCTTCCACTTTGACAACTCCAAACCAATACAATCCATCTGGTCCTCCGCACGATGCCCTCCACGTATCACCGGCCGGGTTGTTGACCACACCGTGTTAGCCAGCCTTGCTAGGTCGGCTAACGCTAACGCTACTGGAAAATGCAACACCACCCCGGTCCACTTCGGTCTACTAAACATCCGCTCACTTACGAGCAAGGGGCATCTTATCCAGGACCTCCTTACTGACCGTAAGTTTGACTTTCTTTGCTTGACCGAGACATGGCAACAACCGAACGACTTTTCCCAACTCAACGAGTCCACGCCCCCTGGGTTTGTTTACAACTGTCAACCTCGTGGCTCCGGTCGCGGTGGAGGTCTCGCGATAATTCACCGCGAGAAGTGGAAAGTCCTACCGGTATCTGCTCCCACCTTCAACTCGTTTGAATCAACTGTGTGTCAACTGTCTGGTCCAGTTCCCACCATCGTTGCAACTGTTTACCGCCCCCCTAAAGCAAACAATAACTTCATTAATGACTTTGCTGCTCTACTCACCCACCTAACCACACTTTCCCCAAATGTAATAATGCTGGGGGATTTCAACATACATATGGACAATATCAATCTCCCTCTTACCCGTGACTTTGCATCCTGTCTTGACAGCTTTGGCTTCCAGCAGCATATTGATTTCCCCACTCATTCAAAGGGTCACATTCTGGATTTAGTTTGTTGTTCTGGTCTCATTCCCTCCAACTGTATTGCTGATGAACTTCCTATAACTGATCATTTGCTTCTGTCATTCAATGTCAAACTCTCTCTGTCCTCAACAAAGCCCCTACGTGTTATCTCATTCCGTAACATTAGGAAGATTAATCCTGATACACTTTCCTCTGGTATCAGCTGTCTCCAGAACACTCACAGTTCATCCACCCCCGACGACTTGGTCTCCCACTACAACAACGGCCTCACCTCCATTCTTAATTCTCTGGCTCCTATGAAAACCAGGTCCGTCTCCTTCACCACCTCGGCCCCTTGGTTCACCTCTGAACTACGGCAAATGAAAGCCAAAGGACGACAGCTCGAGCGACTGTTCAAAAAAACTGGTCTTGTTGTTCACAAAGACATGCACAAAAATCACATTTTACATTATAAGGACTGTATTTCTCAAACTAAACTCAACTACTACTCCGGCATAATCTGTTCAAATGAAGGCAATTCCAAGTCACTGTTTTCTCTTCTCAACAATATCCTCAGACCCCCGGCCTCTCTCCCCCCCCACCTGTACTCAACTGCTTCCTGTAACTCCCTGATGTCCTTTTTCAACCAGAAAATTCATCAGATCCACCTGCACCTAGGCCCAAGCTCCTCCCTCAGCACCTCTCCAGAACCCTGTCTGACGTCTCACTCATTCTCCTTCTTTCAGCTTCCCTCTGACTCAGATATCTCAGACCTCATCCTACAGTCCAAGCCCTCCACCTGTCAGCTAGATCCTCTCCCCACAGTTCTGGTAAAAGCCTGCCTATCCTCTCTCCTCCCCCTCATCTCTGCCATCATCCACTCCTCACTCTCCACTGGAACTGTTCCTACACTCTTCAAAACTGCTGCCATCACTCCAATATTGAAAAAACCTGGTGCTGATCCTAATAATTACAATAATCTTCGTCCCATCTCCAATCTACCTTTCCTCTCCAAAATCCTCGAAAAAACTGTTGCTTCCCAAATTCATTCCCACCTAACCCTTAACAACCTGTACGAACAATTCCAATCTGGTTTCCGCCCCCTCCATAGCACTGAATCTGCACTAATCAAAATCACAAAAGACCTCCTCCTGGCAGCCGACTCTGGTTTACTCACTATCCTCATCCTCCTCGATCTGAGTGCGGCCTTCGACACCATCTCTCACACTATCCTCCTCAACAGATTAATCTCCATTGGTATTTCACACACACCCCTTGACTGGTTTAAATCCTACCTCTCTGGCCGCACTCAGTTCATCCAACTCCAACCCTTCAGTTCCCACCCGTCCCCCGTCACCACTGGTGTGCCCCAGGGCTCTGTCCTGGGGCCCCTTCTCTTCATTATCTACCTCCTTCCTCTTGGCAATATCTTCCGTAAATATAACATTCATTTCCATTGCTATGCGGATGACACCCAGCTCTACCTCTCCAGCAAACCAAATTCCACTCTCCCACCTTCCTCCCTCACTGACTGCTTCACCGAGCTCAAATCTTGGTTCTCCTCCAACTTCCTGAAACTCAACAGTGATAAAACCGAATTCCTTTTAATTGGTACCAAATCAACCCTCTCAAAAACGGACAGTTTTTCCCTCACTATTGACCACTCCTCTGTCTCCCCCTCCCCCCAGGTTAAGAGTCTGGGTGTCATCCTCGACAGCACATTATCATTCCAATCCCATATCAATAACATCACCCGGTCTGCATACTTCCACCTACGCAATATAAATCGCCTCCGCCCCTCCCTTTCTCCCCACTCCACTGCCATTCTTGTACACAGCCTTGTCACCTCCCGCATCGACTACTGCAACTCCCTTCTCTTTGGTCTACCTCACAAATACCTCCATAAACTCCAACTGGTTCAGAACTCTGCAGCTCGGATGATCACCAGAACCCCCTCCATCCACCACATCACCCCTGTTCTGCAGCAACTCCACTGGCTCCCGGTCAAACTCCGCATCAACTTCAAAATCCTCCTGTTTACGTTCAAGGCCATCCACAACCTTTCCCCTCCTTATCTGTCCGAACTCCTCCACATAGCCACCCCTTCCCGTTCCCTCAGATCTGCCTCCTCTGTCCACCTCTCTGTCCCTCCCGCCCGCCTCGTCACCATGGGGAGCAGGGCTTTCAGCCGCTCTGCCCCCCAACTCTGGAACGCACTCCCACCGGACCTCAGGAACTTGGACTCTCTCACACTCTTCAAAACAAGACTAAAAACTCACTTATTCCGAACTGCCTACCCCACTTAACTATCTACATCGTCGTTTCTTATTTTACTTTTATATATTTTTATTTAATTTTTTTTCTCGCTTAGTGTTTTTATTTATGTATTGTACGGTGTCCTCGAGTGCCCAGAGAGGCGCCTCCAAATAAAATGTATTATTATTATTATTATTATTATTAAACATAGGCGAGGTTAGGGTTAATGCTCGACTTGTTCGCGACAAAATTTACATGAGCAGTTCCACAGAAGAATTTCACTGGCTCTACCGATTTGACGGAATTATCTGGCACAGGAGTGAAGTCAGAGCCGGTTTTATGGGGAGGTGAATCAGGTGAGGATTGATACCAGGTGTGCCTCGCTGCCCTTGTGAGAAGTGGTTAGCTCCTCCACCACCCTCCAACACTGCAGGTAAACACAAGAGACAGGAAAAAAAGGAGAAGACAAGTACACCAAGCATAATTCAAACACACCCCAGAACATAACATGTGGAACATATGGAAGAGTGGACTCTGGTCAGAGCCATATCCCATTCCTCGTCAGACAGCTGGGCCCCCAAGTCATTTTCCCACTGTTCTTGCATACGTGAAATAGAGAGGTTGCAGCTATCCATGATATGGGAATAAATAAATGATATTCTGCTCTCATCCAGCATATTGACTCTTAATAGGGGATCCAAACAGGAAGGATAGGGGAGTGTAGGAAAATTAGCAAACTTTTTACGAGTAAAAACTCAAATTTTTAAGTATTGCAAAAAATCCTTGTTTGTCAGACTGAATTTAGTAGTTGTGATGGGGTTGGTGACATATAGTAACGATTTGTCTGTATAGAGCGAGACAGTGTGAGTTAGGCCACCACGTGAGATACCTTGTATACTATTATTACATCTAAGAGTTATGGCAAGTGGTTCCATAACTAAAACAAAAAGCAACGGACTCACTGGATACAAAAACTACAAATGGAAAATTAACAGTTGAAAAGATGTAAACAGAAGAACTAATTATTTCTCCCTCTGATAGGCATGCGATGTGCGTTACGGCGGGATTGGATATGCGAGGGTCCGGGAGTGGCAATGCGTGATGTGCTCCTGGTAGAGAGGGTGGACGAAGATGGAGTGGGGGGAGGAGGAAGGGGCACAACAGGAGGATGAAGGGGCACAACAGGAGCAAGTGGTGCATTTGGAGGCCCACACTCCATGGCTGCAGCAATCCTCTCCAAACTTGAGATGCGCCTGAGAGGCCGCAGCAACATCGCCACCCGGTCAAGATGGGCATTCAGACCTTGCCGCGTCCCGGACAGCTCCCTTTCCAGCATGTCAAACCCGGTTTGCTGGAGCTGCAGGAACAGATGGTCCTCCGGTCTGACGATACTGCCACATCTAGTGGGTCTGGATCCTCTCTGTGTTTGTGCTGCGCCCTCCTCAGCTGGCCCGCACGCACTTCTCCCGAGGCCAGGGTCTTCTTCCTGGGAAGCTGCGTTACATTGTTTTGATTTGCTGTATGGCTGTGTTACATTTATTTCATGTGGATAATGATTAAAAAAAATGTCATGAGAAATCTGAACTTGATTTGTAAGTGTACCCTGAGGTTGGACAGCTAGTGTATTGGATTGGGTGCCGATTTCTAAGCCCCCAAATCCCTTTCCCTTTCAGCGGTGAGGGTGGATGCAGCGATGTCCTCTGCTGGCGTCAGGTCCTGAGTAGAGGCAGATCCACCTGCAGTTACACTGCGTGTCCGATTGTTACCAGCAAGCTTGGACTTCCCCCGTCTTCTGACATCATTGTAGTGCTTGCGGCACTGGTGCGATGTCCTGGGGATGCCAGCCGTAGATACAATTGTGGCGTTCTCCTCCCACGCCTGTTTAAAAACTAATTTGGGTGCGTTTCTCCCATCCCCATACAAAGCCACTTCTCTGTCCTTTAGGGCCCTGACATGGATGTCAGTCTCCTCGGCTGAGAATCGCTCCTGGCGTGCGCCTGGTAAATTCGCCATTATAATAGCAATCCGCCAAGGAACAAGCGCCCCTCCATTTAAAGGGAATGTGAGATGACGCTCTGATTGGTACGCCCAAACCACACCTATGACTAATGTAGCTACTTCAGACCAACCCATTTTAGATTTGCATCGGACGCAAGAGTCATTTATCCCGCCGGCATAATAGCAACAGTGCCTGAGATCCGCCCACAAAGCTACTTGCATTTTGCGTTTGATACTGGCGTTTCAGATCGGCAAGATAGGGCCACTAGTGTGTGTTTCCAATGAAGTTTGAACAGTTCCAAGGTTCAAAATGTATAAATTTAAAAGTATTATGCGGAAGCTGTGGAAGACACACTACTCATGCTCATGGAGGAAGAACTGAACAAATCTTTTTAATGAACTGATTCTAGTAATTTGATTTAGTTACACTGAAAACAACTGCTTTACAAGTCACTAGTCACTCGTTTGTGTGTGTGTGTGTCTCGTATTAAATGAAGTCACTGCAGTTTCATGCAGCTGTGCAGTGATGACTCCACCCACGTTGAGTAGGTACTTTTTTGTAATGGAGATGCAACCTATACCGTGCTGTGCCATGCTGAGACAAGGCGAGTAGAGTGAGTGGAAATACGCCAGGTTTCCCTGAACCAGCTCTAACTATAAGCTTTATCAAAAAGGAAAGTTTTAAGTCTAACTTTAAATACAGAGAGGCTGCGGACAAGAAGACAGACATTGGATATCCCCTGGACTCAGTGGAGGTGGTGGGAGAGAGGAGAATGGCTACCAAGCTCTTCATAATCTCTGATAGACAATCTCTCCACCCCCTTCAGGACACCATCACAGCACTGGAGCGTTATCACAGGTCGTTCCTCCCTGTAGCTGTTAGACTGTACAACAAGCACTACTCTCAGTAGACCACACACAACCAGGCTCCTCATTCCTCCCTACCAAGTGCAATGTTGGTAAACAAGTTTGGATGATGAAACTAATGATTTAACTCACCTGTAGTTAAATCAATTAAGTCAGTAGTACACAGTGAACAATGTTACCTATGAGGGTGGGAGTAAATTCACAAACCACGTTATCTGAAGGCACTGTAAGGCAGCATGGTATCCTGGACCTTTGATGTAAGCTTAAGGCCCTTTGATGTATATGACAGCTATGATAGGTATACTATAGACAGATAAGTGCTAAAATAGGATAGAGTGATGTCATTGTTAGCATAAAGTTACTGAATAATCAGTGTTTCTTACTTTGTGGAAACATGTAATTACAGGTAGAAACCTTCACAATTATAAAGAGAAGAGAAGAGAAAACTAACAGTTCACACAATGAACAAACCAACCTGTCCTCCCACTGAAACGTACATATAGGTCGTTTTATCAACCCCTGAAAACGTACATATGAATCTCTGAAAACATCTGAAAACGTGCCTGTGGGTCGTTTTTTTCAAACCCCTGAATGCGACGTAAAGGTATGTTTTTACTAGTATTTTCCAACTCGAATATGCACAGATGTTACTGAGGGTAGGGTTAGGGCAAAAAAGACAGGGTTAGGTAGTAAAAATAAAAAAAATTAAAAATAAAAAAAATATTAAAAAGGTGGTACAGTTAGGAATCTTACCATTGTCGACCGCGCTCCGGCACATTTCTCTCGCCACTGAGCCGACTGCCGGTACCAACATCAGCGAAGCTACTAGATACCGTGTCTAAGGCGGAAGTGGTTGCTGTTATGTATACAACCGCTAGGGGCGCTGGTTTTGAAAATGTAAACATAGGTCGCAATTCCTGCATACGACCTATATGTACGTTTCATTGGAGGACAGTCTGAACAAACACGAGGCATCAGTGGAGAGAAAAAACACATTAATACAAACAGCAGCAGAGATTGTTGATAAAAACATTATAGCAATACCAACTTTAATTATAGCATTGTAATAATGGTGATGATATAATAATAATTAGAATAATAATTAGAATAATGATGGTGATGATATACTATTAATAATAATTCTTAGTATTATTATAATAATTATTAGTAGCATATTATTATTATTGTTGTTATTGTTGTTATCATCATTATTACAACTTGTCTCTTTGTCTCTTCACAGGCTGCTTTTGTAATAAATGAAGCTGGAGTATAGTACGTTGTTGACTAATGGAAGAACATCTTGATTCCGAGGACAGCAGACGATCTCTGCTATAACACACACTCAAAGTGAGCGTAGGAGACGGATGGGAACTCGTAGGACACAGATTCCTCTTGTCGAGTGATCACTTCATATCAGGTACTGTTGTTATTTCTTTCTGTGTTCAGCAGTTAAGGGGAAACTTAAGGGAGAATTTCTACTGATGTAAAAGTGCCTGTATGTAAAGTCTCGGGAAGCTGGGACTCTAGATGCTTCAGCTTTGTTACAGACACCAACACGAATGAACTTAAACATGTGGTCTATTCTACATGCTTTTATTGCGACATGTAAGTGTTCTCTGGAGTAGAATGAGGGGAAGTTTATCAGAAAGTTGAAGATGTGAATGCTGCAGGTCTGGAATAATCTCCACACTTGTGAAAAGCATCCGGGGGTTTTGTAAGGATCAGATATATTTAGTCTGTTAGGTTCTGTGATGTCTTGCTTGAGCACTGGTGCAGTGAGCAAACTCAAGGCCCACGGGCCACATCTGGCCCGCTATGCAATTATATTCAGCCCCGCGAGATAATATGCCTTTCCTGCTTTTTTCCATAGGCTCAGTGATTTTGTAGCACTTTGAAACCACAGAGCTGGAACCGGAGGGGGGTTATAAGGGGGCTCAGCTCCTCATTTGTATTTGGCTCCCTCTCTTTCAGCTTTATACATCTAGTAACAATGATTGAGTGCAGCTAATTACTGGCTAAGATGCATGACTACAGGCCTGGGTGTGCTGTTCCAATGAAATACAGTAGAGGAAATCAGGCAAGACAGATAGAAATGGACACGGGAAAATAGTTGTCAAAAACAAAAATGTCAAAAAAATTTGAAATAACAGGCCATCAGGTACAGCCCACACCACGCCTACCAAGAAACAGGTACTGTTTACCGCTTGACCATTCCAAACTATACCATAATCCATAATCCCTCATGGCACTTCGTCACATACAATTGTCAGAGGAAGGTTCTCGGTTTCGCTATCCCTCATGATTCCATGCCTCTCACAACTGAGACATGGTAGATCAGGGCCAAAAGTCTGGACCTGAAAAAAATTACCTGAAAGCGGGAAAAAGACATTTGACATATTTTTGAGTTCAGTAGAAAAACTTAAACATTCAGTTTTGTTTGACCCTGATCTGCGTCCACACAGGAGCAACATATGGTCAAGTGTCTTCATAGGATTCATGCAGAAGGTCTCTTGAAATGCTATGTGAGAAATAATGGTTGATTTCTAGAATATAGAATATCTTTATTTGTCATTGTAACAGGTTCAACAAAATTAAGTGCATTCCTTGTTCAATGCAAAAGCAATAAATAAGTAAAAAGTCACTATGGACATAAACAAGTGCATAAAAAAGCCATATCCCACCCATACGCATCCACATTCATAAGATGTAAAACAGAAAAGCTATGCTTTGGTAGCACCATAAAGTGAGATAATGGCTGTTGGGTAGAAACTGTTTTTTAGTCCATTTATGTTCTTATGGATCTGTATCTCCTGCCTGATGGCAGCAGTTCAAACAGTTTGTGACCGGGGTGTGATGAGTCTTTCAGGATGGAATTGGCCTTTTTGAGGCAGTGGGAACGGTGCAGTTCATCCAGAGAGGGAAGAGGGCAGCCGATGATTTTCTGCGATGCCGCCTTAATGATCCCCTGGAGCATTTCCCTCTGTGCCACAGTGCAGCTTGTGAACCAAACACAGACGCAGTCAAAATACTCTCAATTGAGCTGCGATAAAATAACACCAGCAGCTTTTGAGGGATGTTGTCCTTCCGTAGAACTCTCAGGAAGTAAAGTCTCTGCTGGGCCTTCTTCACTAGCCCAGTGGTGTTGATGCCCCAGGTCAGGTCCTCCATAATATTGACTACCAAGAAGCGGAAGTCCGTGACCATCTCCACACAGTCCCCCCCCATCACCAGCGGCTGGACGGCTGTCTTTTTCTTCCTGTAATCCACAATGAGCTCCTTGGTCTTAGCTGTGTTAAGGAGCAAGTTGTGGGCCTCACACCACCCCACCAAACGCTCCACCTCGTCTCTGTAGGCAGACTCATCCCCCATGATGATGAGTCCAACTACTATGATGTTATCTACAAATTTGACTATGGTGTTGCTGAGGTGAGCAGGGGTGCAGTCGTGGGTATGGAGGGTGTAGAGCAGGGGGCTCAGCACACAGCCCTGTGGGGAGTCAGTGCTGAGGCTGAGGGCTGTGGAGGTGTGGTGGCTTACTCGTACTCTCTGTGTGTCTGTCAGAAAGTCCTTAATCCAAAGGCAGGTGGAGTGTGGTAGTCCGAGGCCTGATAGCTTGTCCACCAGTCTGTGGGGCAGAATGGTGTTAAAAGCTGAGCTAAAAATCTATGAAGAGCTCCAGGTGGGACAACCCAGCATGGAGGGCTGTGGCTACGGCGTCCTCAGTATTTGCCCTATACACAAACTGGTGTGCTTCCGAACCACTTTTTCAAAAGCACTTCATCAGCACAGGGGTGAGGGTGCTACTGGCCGGTAGTCATTGAGGGTGGAGATATTTGTTTTTTTGGGCAGAGGGAGGACTTCAGAAAGGCTGGGATGGTGGACTTGGAGAGTTGAAGATCTTAGTAAAGACCCCCGCCAGCTGGTCTGCACAGTCCTTAAGAACTCGCCCACAGATGGCGTCGGGACCAGCTGCCTTCCGCAGGTCGACAGCCTGCAGCATACGACTCCACAGTGTCATTGATGGCTGCAGGATGTGGCGTTGCTGCCTCTGGTGGTTTTACCTTGAAGCGGGCGAAGAAGTGGTTCTGCTCCTCCGCCAGTGAAAAATCCCCTTCAGTAGCTCCAGCATTGGTCTTGTAGTTGGTAATGTGCTGAATTCCCTGCCACACCTGCCTGCTGTTATTGCTGTCCAGGTGGTATTCAATCCTCCTCCTGTAGTCCGACTTGGCCTTATGGATGCCCCCCCTCTTTTTAATTAATATTCTATTTTATTTCATCCTGTAAATAATTAAGTGCCTTAATTGTGTTTATATATGTGGTTTATTTTATGTCTTGTTGATTGTTTATTTATGTCTTGTTGATTGTTTATTTATGTTTTGTTGATTGTTTATTTTATGTCCTTTCTATTTATAGTTTATTTTTTACTGCCTGTTTTGCACCGTGGGTCTGAGAGGACTTCTGTGAATTTCATCTGTGCTGTATGTTGTGCATATAGTATATTTGACAAATAAAACTGACTTGACTTGAGTTTGGAGCGTGCTGTACTATACAGAGCCTCCTCACCTGATCTGAAGGCAGTGTTCCTCTCCTTCAGCAGCTGCTGGACCTCCTTTGTAATCCACAACTTCTGATTAGGATGGACCCGGGTGCGTTCATCCACCGTGACAGTGTCTATACAGAACTTAATATAACACAGAACCCTGTATGTAAATGGGTGTTAAAATATTTCCCAGCAGGTCCTGTCAAAGCAGTCCTGCAACAGCTCCGTCAGGCCATGTTTTAACAGTCCTTATGATATTAGAGGCAGTTTTCCTGAAGGGAGTGTATGCCGGATCCAATAGCAGTGACAGGTGGTTGGACTGGGCTGGGTGTGGTAGTGGTATGACCCTGTAGCCTTTCTTGACGTTTGGGTAGACCCTGTTAGCTCCTCTGGTCAAACATATAACATGCTGGTGGAATTTTGGGAGCACTGCTTTAAGGTTTGCGTGGTTGAAGTCTGCCGCGATAACAAACACTGCATCAGGATACCTGCTTTTTGACTGCTAATGCTGCTATGTAAAAGTCCAAGAGCTACGTTAGCGTTAGCATCCAGTGGAATGTAAACAGCAGTGATTAAGACGGTGGTGAACTCTCTAGGGATGTAATTGGGCCAGCATTTGATAGTCACATACTCCATGTCTGGGGTGCAGTGACGGTCTATAGTCACTGTGTTGGTGCACCATATGTTGTTAACATACACACACAGTCCCCCTCCTCTGCTCTTACCGGAGTTACTTGTCCTGTCCTGTCCTGTCCTGTCGTTGTGCTGTGTAGCCTTCTAGCTGTATAGCCGAATCCGTGATGAATAAGTGGAGCCAGGTTTGCGCCGTCTCTGCAGCCCCGCTTCTGTTTCCTCTCCCGACCCCACCTTCTCTGTCTGCCTGCTGGGCTGGTAATCCATAGTGAACCGGGGAACCTCACAATTTCTGGAGGTATGTTGTGTGAATGGAGAAAGTCAGATGAGACGTGGCAAACTCCAAATTTGAGGAGATCTTGTCGACTGAATTTGTTTTCCTCACAAAATGCAGACCGCAAACAAAACAAAATGAACACACTGAAACATAGAAAAGTAAACTGGCAAGGAAAGCACTGAGTCGCTTCACCTGTGTATACATGTGTAACTGTTTGTCAATAAAAAAAAAGAAATATCAATATTATTTATTTTTTATCTTTATTATTATTGTTGCAATTGATTATATTTTCATAAATCCTGGTCTGATGTCTGAGCTGGAGTAAATGTAGAGGCTGTCAAAGCCAATGTAACAGACAGAGAGCAGAGTAACAAGCTACTGAGTCAATAAAGCGTCTCCTGAGACCTCATCCCACTGTTTGTCAGAGTGTGGATGATATGCTGCGCGCTCCCTCTCTCTCTCTCTCTCTCTCTCACGCACACAGATACACAAACAGCAGCAGCCTCGCGCACTGCTGGAGCTTTTAGAGCCAAGCTGAAGAGAAGAGAAGAAAAGAGAAGGATGTCTGTGGCAGCGAAGAAAGGAATAAGCGTTAAAGCAGAGTCCAGAAAATGCGCAGCGCGCTTCTGGAGGCTCTTCCCTCACCTTCTGCTGTGTCTGTCCCTGGTCGCGTACGCTGCGCTCGGCGCGCTCATGTTCCAGTACATCGAGGGTGGGAGCGAGTCCACGACCCAGCAGGAGTACCACGAGTTCTTGGGTGAGATTGTCACCAACGTCCAGAACATCTCCGGTAAAAACAAACTTCTCATTATTTACCATGTCATCACACATGCGCTACTTTAGATTCATTCGGACAAAGGCGTGCGCACTTCAGCGCGTCATGCAAATACGCATGACCATTATCTTTCTTATTATGAAATGTGCTCTTCATTGTCAGGTAACGCCTCCGCCACGCGCCAGGACATCATTAAACATGTGGAGATAATTATGCAACACAAGTTCAAGTCTATTTGGCTCCAGAGACCTGACAGGTGGAATTTCTTTGGCTCCATGTTCTTCTGCTGCACAGTTTTCACCACAGTGGGTAAGTTACTCAATGTTTTTTCTTGCTCAGTATATCACACTGGATGAGGAGGAAACATGATGAAGTGATGAATGTACATATTGGGGATAATGGGACTCTACATACATAAATATAACATTCAAATATGTAACAACATATGTAGTAACTCATTCTGTATTTCATTGTTGCATTTTTTATTTGTTAAGTGAAGTCAGGGAGTGATGGGTGGATTTTTATTCACGCACACACACACAAATACATATTTGGTGGTCGTCCAGTGCCCCTCCATAGATGGCGTGCTATGCGATCACCTGTATGAGCTATGCCTAGAACCAGCACAGCCATATACTCTGCCGACAAAGCCACAACATAACGTGGGGGTCATGTAACCACAGATTAAAGGTCAAATATGCAATATTTTACTTTGTGTAAATATTTAATAGTGCTAATGTCTTGAGCAGAGTATGAGATCATCCACCTTCTCCCTTCATATTTACACACTTACCCCTGTGTGTAATTATGCTCCGCTTTCTTTTTCAAGAGCTTTTCACTCTGACATCTCAGCTGAACCCTGTGTGTGTGTGTGTGTTTCTGTGTGAGTAGAAGTTTAGTGGAAGTAAGATGGCAAACGCCCGCAGTCTGCTCTCAGACAGAGCTGCTGGGTTTCCTCCATTGTTGTGTTGTTGTTTTTATGTTGACTTATGTTGTGTTGACTTACGTTGTGTTTACTTATGTTGTGTTTACTTATGTTGTGTTGACTTCTGTTGTGTTGACTTACGTTGTGTTGACTTACGTTATGTTGTGTTGACTTCTGTTGTGTTGACTTACGTTGTGTTGACTTACGTTATGTTGTGTTGACTTCTGTTGTGTTGACTTACGTTGTGTTGACTTATGTTGTGTTGACTTCTGTTGTGTTCTGTGAGTTTGTTAACCCTCCTCTCATTTCCTCATTCATACAGTTGATATCAAAACACATCAGAGCACATTCACCCGCCAAATTAATGACATTTACGTGTTTACACTCCGCCCACCAAGTACAGGTACTGGTCTCAGTTCAAACACAAGTGTGACTCTACCGTTCCAGACCACACCGTACCATGATGGAAACAGCAAAAGAGAATAATGGCTCATTTAGAGAAGTAGAGAATCCACACTTCAGATGAGTTGGTTTTGGTCTGATCCTAACCCTTCAAAGTTTAAGATAATCTATTTAACCTATAGTTACCATCACAACTCAAAAGGAGTTTTGTTTGTCCATTGTGGGCTGTTGTAAAAACATGGTGGTGAACCGCCTCCTGATATTAAATCTGGTAATGAAACAAAGAATCATACAATTACACACTTCTAAAAAAGGAGTATAGTTATTTTATGTTTATGTTTTATTGTTGCCAAATGAATATAATCTCACCTTCATTTTAAATTTCACTCCAATTTGAATTCACTTTAATGGTTTTGGGTTATTATTTTATTTCAGTTTGGAGTCAATAGTGGAGGCTAACCGATCACCGCCATGGTTAATAGAAAACTGTGTAACGTAATAACAATATGTCATCTGACTCTGTTCAGCTGAGGGTTTTAAAATTGTCACAGTGTTTGAGGAATTATGGCCTTGCTGCATCATCAAGCATATTTTTTGACATGCCTAAAAATAAATAACATTATGCACCCGAAATGTATCGTCATTTAAAATGTACACTTTATAATACAATGTAAATATGTAGAGTAGCATTGTTTAGTAAGCATAAGAGAGAGAGAATAAAACTTCTGCTTCAAGTCTGTGACTTTGACCAATCACAGGGCAGTTCAAAGAGGAAGCGCCCACATCCATGTCGCTTTGGTTGAAAACTGCCTTTGCTGCAAAGCAACCTAAACAAAGATAAAAAAAGAGTCTTAAAGAGAGTCAAACAATAAGTGCATTAAGATCTGGCAATGTGAGCGGAGCCTATCAGAGTTGGCGATATTGCCTTGGGCTGCAAATTGAGTGTATGTTCCATATAAACTTAAGTATTTAATGACACAACAATTCACTACATTTTTAATATGTGATTTAGAACACTCAGGTTTGATGTAATGTACACCAGAGATTAACCCTTAACCGTTTAGGATTGTTAAGTACTTTACTGATCTACAAGTGATATCTGTGTCGGACGTCTCTTCCTGTGACAGCACTCTGACCAATCATCGCAGAGTTACCTACTCAGCACGCTTGGAACCTTGCCAGACCAGGTACTAAAAATAGTACCTGGTACCAGGTTACTATGCTAGTGGAAATGCTACTTAAACCGTGCCGCGGTGAGGCGAGTGGGGCCGTGGAAAGTCTGATCGTTTGTTCACCTTTAACCCTACAGAGTTCCCCCTACAGTTTCAGAGTTAATCCTCTATGTACACACTGGTCAGCTTCTCGCCAGCTGCGATGTTTCCTCGTGTGTGAGCCCTCGCTCGGTCGTTTCCTCTGACAACAGTTTTCTCTGCTGCTTTTTCTCCGGCTCTATCTGGCTGGTTTCATGCTCTTAATCTCCCTGTGAAGATAAACACATGGTGACAGGGAGGCTCTGAGTCGTGTTGTTATAGAACTGTTAGGCATTCATCTTTGTATTTATCAGCCATGCTTACACATTATAATGTTGGTCATTTCCATCAGATGCACAGCAGTCGTCAGGGCTTTAATGATGCACACTGTGATCTCATCGTCACTCACGCTCACATTCTCAGAAGTTCCCTCTGCTGTGGTCTGTGCTCCATGTGGTTTGGTGCACTTGCTACTAATGGCTGCAGTGCTCCGCTCATGTATTGACATGGCAGAGAGTGACACTGCGGCGCGGTCAGTCTGCACAGTGTGTATATACATAGCTGGGAGTCAGGCTGTTCTCAGAAGTAAGACTTGAATCATTTCTTTTTTTTATTTGTGCCTCAAACTCCATCCAACATTTAAAACATGCTCCAAGTCATGGGCCAAACAATCTAAAATCAGAAATATGAGTTTAACATTTGTATTAACCTTACCTTCAAGCCAAATGAGAGTATTTCAGATATGAACAAACTGCTATGATTGAAGGAAAAGAATAATTGCTGACCACTGTTTGTGTCATTAGAGAAGTGGGGAGAGCTTCGTGGAGTGGGGTGGAGTGGCTCAGTGGTTAAGACCGGTACCCTGTGTGCGAAAGACATCACGGTCGCATTGTACTCAATTCCATTGTAAGTTGCTTTGGATAAAAGCGTCTGCTAAATGACATGTAATGTAATGTAGTGCTCACAGATCTAAACCAGTGCATTGTGGGATATGTAGTATTAATGGTGTGATTGCTATTTCCCACTGGGCCATTCAAAATAAAAGGATCTAAAATGATGTTGCAGGCCACATATGATTGTACCTCAGGTTAGATTGAGTTTAACGTGTGTGTCCCAGAACATGTGACATGCTCCAGAACGCTCATATCATGTGACGCTTTGCCTATGTACATGAGCTGAGTGTTATCATCCACAGGACACTTGAACTGTCAACCCTGAAATGTGTTGGACTGTAATTGTGCTTTCCTGGCAAACGCAGATCAAACAGGAACCTCTTGATTGGAAGACAGTGGAGTCTGTTTATTTTATTTTTTTTACAAGAAATCATTTATGATATCTGAAACTGATCAATATGTGCTTAAGAGAACAGACAAGTGCTTCCTGTAAATTCCATTAGCATTGTCATACAATCATATTTATATACACGTACAGTATCTTAGCCAATAATTTGCTGTGCTTAATCATTTGGACTAGATGTATCAAGCTAAAAGAGAACCCCTGCTTCTGACTGTTTTCAAAGTCTAATTATTTTAAAAAATGTACAGTAAATATATATTTTACTAAATAAAAACAAAGAAAAACAATGTCTCGGGTTCTTCTGGTAACTCCTTAGGATACAGAAAAACGCCAATTTAATCCCACCTTACTAAAGTAACGATGCCTACAAACTGACAAGGCAGTTAAAATTGAAAAAAAACTACAGTAGGAAGATGACAAAGTTGGATGATATTGTGATCTCTTAACGGTGACTTTTCTTGATCTGTTTAATATATATTGTAAAACCTCTGTGCTGAACAGTTAAATTAAAAAAGGGCCCAAAAAGAATCTCCCACAATCCATTTGTGTGTGCCAACCCAGTGTTTGGGAACCACTGCTGTAAGATCATAATACTGACACTGATAAACTGTTCAGGGTCATAAACTGGATGTAATGTCTGAGAAAACACTGGACCCAAGAGCACGATTCAAAGTGTCCCAAAAAAGGTTTTTATTTAAAGTGAAAAAACCTAAGCAGCAAACAAAAGGTGTAAACTAACTGAGGGAGGTCCAGAAAAACCTCTGGCAAAAGTCTTAGGCAGAGCAAAAACTGGCAGGAGGAGAGCAAGACATGTGGCATGACGATCTGACAGAGGGTGAATGAGAATGGGCTGTATTTGTAAGGGAGACTGTAGAACTTTCTAGCAGGTAAAGCTATTTGTCTTTCATTCTATTTATTTGTTCATTGTTGTAATTGGTATCAAAGCACTATTGCCTTTAAAGTGCCTTTAAGGTGCATTGTCAAAGATCTGCTTCATTGAAATTTACGAGGTTCAGCAGCGGCAACGGAAAAAATAGAACTGATTCCTATCGATAGCGCAGCCGGTGGGAATGCTCACATTGATTAGAATGGAAGCGATTTGCAACGGCTACCGTTCCGCGGCCGTTCCGTGGCCGTTCCGCGTCCAGTGGAAATCCAGGGTAACTGTGTATGTGGAATAAACCTTCAGAAAGACAGTCGAGTTGTGTTCTGGTTACCCTTTCCAAAAGGGAGCATTGAGCTGGAAAGACCAGCCAGCAGAAATCTGGACAGAGACTGAATGGGAGGCTGATGAGAAAGCCATACTTTCTGCCCAGGGGTGTAGTGAGGAGCAGGAGTGCAACGTCAATTGGCATCTCTCTGATACCGGGCCGATGTGCGAAGCAGAGTGGAGCAGGCTTGAAGCCAAGTGCGGCGGCATCTGTGAATGAAGGCCTGGACTGATGGAACCCGGGCCTCCTGCTCCTGTGCCGGGAACAGTGGCGGTTGATACCCCTGAAAGCACTCGAGGGGGGAAAGTCCTGTGGCGGAGCTTGGGAGGGTGTTGTGGGCATATTCCACCCACAGAGGAAGGGTTGTTGGACGAGAGGCACCGCAGAGCTGTCTCCATCTCCTGATTCATCCGCTCAGTTTGGCCGTTCGACTGTGGGTGGAAGCCCGAAGATAGGCTGGCACCAAGGAAACTGCAAAACTAACACCAAAAACTAGAGGTGAATTGGGGCCCCCGGTCAGAAACAACGTCTCTGGGGAGGCTGTGCAGATGAAATACATGTTGTAACATGAGTTCAGCAGTGGGTAACGGTATGAAATGAGCAGTTTTTGAGAAGCGGTCAACTACTGTGAGTATTACTGTGTTACCGTCTGAGGGAGGAAGTCCAGTGACAAAGTCCAAGGAGATGTTGGACGCCGGGCGATAGGAGAGGACGA
>NW_025321224.1:0-14310 GCF_019176455.1 Solea senegalensis | reverse complement strand
TGGCGTAAGAGTAAGGGGTCGGCAAAGTTGGTGAAAATTTTAATGTTTCGCCACAGGCAACAAAACTCTTATAACTTTGCGATAGAAGGTCACATCCCAACCAAATTACCTAGGGTTGATGATGGACCATTGCTGAAGAAGTCTGTGAAAAAAACGTAAATTTTGAGCACAGTGCCTCCTTGTGGTAACAAAATATACAAAAAAAAACAATTTCTGTTATAACTTTTACAGAGTTATTCGTATCAAACTCAAAAATTGGGAAAACATTTAAAACACATGTTCGATGATGCGTGCTTAATATGATAACAAATCGTTCAACGGTGTTGCCACAGCAACACTGCAAAGTCAGATATTTGTGACAAAAAACAAACTATTACAACTTTATGAATCCGAGTCCGATCTGAACCAAACTTGCTCTGATTGATGATAATCTGGCCCTGAAGACGCCTATATGAAAATATTCTCTTTCAAAAACAGCGCCCCCTGGTGACAGCAGACACTATGACACCTGATATTTGAATGAACTAATCCTAGAGTTTTTATGCTATCACCTTGAAAGTTGGTGAGGTCACTGTGAACAAGTTGCCGAGCATAAGTTCCTGAAAGCTTTTTAAAATGTCGCTCGGTGTACGAGATAGGGGGCGCCAAAGTTTGTGTTCATTCATATTTTTCACAACAAAAGGTGAAACTCTTACAACCCGTAAAACTTGTCCTCCTGAGGAGCACGTTGAATGTACATGCACGAAACTTGGTACTCACGCGGTCCTTAGGTCCAGACGGTCAAAAAAGTCAGTGTAGCCGAAGCTCTAAAACGAACAGGAAAGCCGCCATCTTGGATTGAAAGTACATTTTTGGCAGATTTTGGCCATTTCGCACCAATGGTATGTGAACGCACTTGTCATAGAGCTTTATGGGATCACCTTCAAACTAGGTGAGGTCACTGTGGACAAGTTGAGGATCTAAAGTTATGAAAAGTTTTTCAAAATGTCGCATGGTTTTCGAGATAGGGGGCGCCAAAGTTGGTGTTCATTCATATTTTTCTCAACAAAAGGCTAAACTCTTATAACCCCAAAAACTTGTAACTTGTAACAATTTCCCTTATAACTTTAACAAATTTCATTGTATCATACTCAAAATGAATGAAAACATGTAAAACACATGGTAGATGATGCTTGCTGAATATGATAACAAATCGTTCAACGGTGTTGACATAAGAACACTGCACAGGACCCACTCTACTGAGTGGTTTGTCAGTGCAGTAACCTTTTTTCGCCACATGATGGAGGCATTTGCCTACAAATCTATCAAATCTAACATTTACAGTTTCTCATGCTGCTCTGAAAGGGAAAGATGGGGCAAAAGGTACTGCAAGAGGGGCCAAGGAAAAAAAAAACAGGGAAAATGGGAAGAGATAAAAAGTAACAGAGGGAAAAAAGAGAAAATGCACCCTAAATTCTTATACCATCAGATGTTCTATCACAAAAATAACTAGTTATTTCTAAAATTCAGCTTCAATTCTGATACCATCAGTTGTTTTTCACAAAAATAACAACTTATTGATGAAATCACACTGTTAGACCTCAGACCCGCCCTGAACATGTCTGTAAAGGATGACCTCCTTACAGGAAGTACAACTCCCGAAACAGGAAGTAAAGTCTGACATTCTCCGATCCACACGAAACTTGTTATGTAAGTCAAGGTACCTTCCCTAAACACGTTTACGGACACGCCTTTCACCCAACAGGAAGACGGCCATTTTAAAAGGACACGCCTGACATTGCGCGGGGATGCAGCTGAAAATAACCTGTACCACAAGCGGTGAATGAACGGAAGATGAGGAAGAGGACTCGCGCTGCGACGTGGACGCACAGGGACTCGCGAGCCGTCAAGCTCGAACCCGTCAATTACCGCTTGCGGTACTAGTTAGGGTTCGAGCAACTTGGTTGCAAGAACCCTATTGTAATCGTAAGAGTTATTCTTCTTATTCTTCTTCTTCCGCCCGCCAAATGAATCGCGTTTTCGAGGCCCTGAACATGCCCAAAAACTCACCAATTTTTGCAACTGCATCAGACCTGGTGTAAATTTACGTTTATTAGTGGTTCGGGGAATGCACGTCAAAAAATGAAAGTGGGCGGGGCTAACGACTGACGCAAAAAACTTCTATTAGGTCATCTGCTCTCTGGTTTAACGTACATGAACGAAACTTGGCACACATGTTCATGAGGTGGGGACGGTCAAAAAAGTCGATGACAACTTCCCTGTGAATCCTACAGGAAGGCCGCCATCTTGGATTGCACGCCAAAACAGAGGCGATTTTGGCCATTTCGCACCATCGGTATTTGAACGAACTTGTCCCAGAGCTTACATGGGATCACGTTCAAACTTGGTGAGGTCACTGTGGACAAGTTGAGGATCTAAAGTTCCTGAAAACTTTTTAATAAGTATCATGGCGTACGAGAAAAGGGGCGTCAAAGTTGGTGAAAATTCACGATTTTCGCCACACGCAACAAAACTCTTATAACTTTGCGATAGAAGGTCCGATCTTAACCAAACTTGTGGCGATAGATGATGGGCCCTTGCTGAAGAGGCCTATGCAAAAACTGTCAAGTTTGTAAACATCGCCTCCTGGTGGTGGCAGAAAATTAAAAAAAAAATTACTTTTACAATTTCGGGAATAACTTTTACAGAGATTATCGTATCAAACTCAAAATTGGTAAAAATCACCATAAACACAAGGTAGATGATGCATGCTCAATATGATGGCGTAGAGTTACATGATGTTGCCATGGTAATGATGCGAAGTCGGATTTTTGCGACAAAAAAACAAACTGCTACCACTTTGCGAATCCTAGTCCAATCTGAACCAAACTTGCTAGGATTGATGATAGTCCGGCCCTGAAGACACCTATATGAAAATATTCACTTTCAAAAACAGCACCCCCTGGTGACGGAGACAATATGACCTCTGGTATTTGAATGAATTAATCCTAGAGTTCTTGTGCGATCACCTTTAAACTTGGTCAGGTCACTGTGAACCAGTTGAGGAACTTAAGTTATCAAAAGTTTTTTAAAATGTCTCATGGTGTACGAGATAGGGGGCGCCAAAGTGGGTGTAAATTCCTATTTTTCACAACAAAAAGCAAAACTCTTATAACTTTGCGATGGAAGATCCAATCCCAACCAAACTTCCTATGATTGATAATGGGTAGTTGCTGAAGGCGACTATATTGCCGAAAACAATACATTTTGAAAACAGCGCCTCCTGGTGGTGGTAGAAAATACAAAAAAAAAAAAACTGTCACAACTTTGCCAATCCTGGTCTAATCTGAGCCAAACTTGCTAGGATTGTTGATAGTCTGGCCCTGAACAAACCTATGTGAAAATATTTCAAATCAAAATCAGCGCCCCCTGGTGAAAGTGGACGGGCCAAAAACCTGCTCCACCCCCTAAAACTTGTGGTCCTGAGGAGCACGTTTAATGTACATGCACGAAACTTGGTACACGCCTTCCTTAGGTCGGGCCGGTCAAAAAAGTCAGCGTAGCCTATGCTCTAAAGCGAACAGGAAAGCCGCCATCTTGGATTGAAAGTAAATGCTTTGCTGATTTTGGCCATTTCACACCAATGATATTTGAACAGATTTGTCCTAGATCTTTCATGGGATCACCTTCAAACTTGGTGAGGTCACTTTGGACAAGTTGAGGATCCAAAGGTATCAAAATCTTTTCAATAGGTATTATGGCGTAAGAGTAAGGGGCCGGCAAAGTTGGTGAAAATTTTAATGTTTCGCCACAGGCAACAAAACTCTTATAACTTTGCGATAGAAGGTCACATCCCAACCAAATTACCTAGGGTTGATGATGGACCATTGCTGAAGAAGTCTGTGAAAAAAACGTAAATTTTGAGCACAGTGCCTCCTTGTGGTAACAAAATATACAAAAAAAAACAATTTCGGTTATAACTTTTACAGAGTTAATCGTATCAAACTCAAAAATTGGGAAAACATTTAAAACACATGTTCGATGATGCGTGCTTAATATGATAACAAATCGTTCAACGGTGTTGCCACAGCAACACTGCAAAGTCAGATATTTGTGACAAAAAACAAACTGCTACAACTTTACGAATCCGAGTCCGATCTGAACCAAACTTGCTTGGATTGATGATAGTCTGGCCCTGAAGACGCCTATATGAAAATATTCACTTTCAAAAACAGCGCCCCCTGGTGACAGCAGACACTATGACGCCTGGTATTTGAATGAACTAGTCCTAGAGCTTTTGTGCGATCACCTTTAAACTTTGTAGGTCACTGTGGACAAGTTGAGGATCTAAAGTTATTAAAAGTTTTTCAAAATGTCGCATGGTTTTCGAGATAGGGGGCGCCAAAGTTGGCGTTCATTCATATTTCTCACAACAAAAGGCAAAACTCTTACAACCCGTAAAACTTGTCCTCCTGAGGATCACGTTGAATGTACATGCATGAAACTTGGTACTCACGCGTTCCTTAGGTCCAGACGGTCAAAAAAGTCAGCGTAGCCGAAGCTCTAAAGCGAACAGGAAAGCCGCCATCTTGGATTGAAAGTAAATTTTTGGGAGATTTTGGCCATTTCGCACCAATGGTATGTGAACTAACTTGTCATAGAGCTTTTGTGTGATCACCTTTAAACTTTGTGAGGTCACTGTGGACAAGTTGAGGATCTAAAGTTATTAAAAGTTTTTCAAAATGTCCCATGGTTTTCGAGATAGGGGGCGCCAAAGTTGGCGTTCATTCATATTTCTCACAACAAAAGGCAAAACTCTTACAACCCGTAAAACTTGTCCTCCTGAGGAGCACGTTTAATGTACATGCACTAAACTTGGTACTCACGCGTTCCTTAGGTCGGGACGGTCAAAAAATTCAAAGCAGCCTAAGCTCTGAAACGAACAGGAAAGCCGCCATCTTGGATTGAAAGTACATTTTTAGCAGATTTTGGCCATTTCGCACCAATGGTATGTGAACGCACTTGTCAAAGAGCTTTCATGGGATCACCTTGAAACTTTGTGAGGTCACTGTGGACAAGTTGAGGATCCAAAGGTATCAAAATCTTTTCATTAAGTATCACGGCGAACAAGAAGAAGGTCAGGAAAGTTGGCGAAAATCACGATTCCTCGTAACACACAACACTCTCTTATAACTTTGCCATGGAAGGTCAGATATTAACCAAACAAGTGACAATCGATGATGGGCCCTTGCTAAAGATGTCTATGCAAAAACTGTAAATTTTGAAAACATCGCCTCCTGGTGGTGGCAAACACTAGGAAGTCTGGTATTTCGCAACACACAACAAACTCTTATAACTTTGCGATTGAAGGTCAGATCTTAACCAAACTTGTGATGATCAATGATGGGCTTTTGCTGAAGATGCCTATGCAAAAACTGTAAATTTTGGAAACAGCGCCACCTGGTGGTAACAGAAAGTACAAGTTCACAATTTCCCTTATAACTTTAACAAATTTCCTTGTATCAAACTCAAAATTTGGGAAAACATTCAAACACATGGTAGATGATGCGTGCCTAATATGATAACAAATTGTTCAACAGTGTTGCCATGACAACACTGCAAAGTCAGATATTTGCGACAAAAAACAAACAGCTACCACTTTGCGAATACTATTCCAATCTGAATCAAACTTGCTAGGATTGATGATATTTAATTCCTAAAGATGCCTATATGAAAATATTCACTTTCAAAAACAGTGCCCCCTGTTGACGGCAGACAATATGACGTCTGGTATTTCGCTACAACAACAAACTCTTATTACTTTGCGATGGAAGGTCAGATCTTAACCAAACTTGTGACGATCGATGATGGGATCTTGCTGAAGATGCTTATGCAAAAACTGTACATTTTGAAAACAGCACCTCCTGGTGGTAACAGAAAATACAATTTCACAATTTCCCTTATAACTTTAACAAATTTCATTGTATCATACTCAAAATGAATGAAAACATGTAAAACACATGGTAGATGATGCTTGCTGAATATGATAACAAATCGTTAAATGGTGGTGCCTGGCAAAAATGCAAAGGATTCCCTCAACTGAGTGGTTTGTTCATGCAGTAACCATTGTTCGCCACATGATGGAGGCATTTGCCTACAAATCTATCAAATCTAACATTTACAGTTTCTCATGCTGCTCTAATTGGGATTGTTGTATCCACTTGCAACTTCATACGTGAGACCTCAGACCCGTCCGGAACATGTCTGTAAAGCAGTAATGCCAAAGTCAAATACACGGGGGGGCAAAATAAAAAAAATGGTACAGGTGGAGGATTAAATATTTATTAAAACTTGCAATTACTGCACATATTGAACCAATACCAATACCACAGCCTATATTGCACTCAATCATTAAATTAAATTAAATTAAATTAAATTAAATTAAATTAAATTAAATAAAATTAAATTAAATTAAATTAAGCAAAATATAAATAAAATCAGTTGCAATATTTTCTCAAGGCTCTTTCAGTAACAAATTGAAAACGTTTTTCCGTCTTCTTTTTAACAGGTAAACAGAAAAATGTTATTTTCCTTCAAAGCTCAATGGCAAGATAAATGCAAAAATGAAACAGCATGTTACAAAACAAATCAGTGTGCTGCTCTGATCCTCACCAATGTCTGTCTTTTATAATAAAATTAGAAGTTAGTGCAAACTTGAAAAGTGCAAAACAGTTGCATGTTTCATAGTGCCTTCTTAAGTTATATTCTTTCATAAAGACACACTGTCTCCACACACAAGACACACAGGCTTTCCTTTTACTTCGGTGAACATTATTCTGCCTCCCACCTGTCTTGAAAACCCTGTTTTCACCGTCTACTTTTCTATTTGTCTATTTGGGGGAGAGGGAGATGAAAAATGACAGCAATGTTTAGTCCTCCACTGTGACTGTGATGCTGTTCATGAAGGATGACACGGGATCGCACTCACAGTGCATCTTGGGATGTGTAGTATTATGGTGCTGAGGGCACATAATAGTTCAAGCCGGTTTTAATAGTAATTAAAAATCATCCCGTGGGCCAGACATAACTCATTCACGGGCCTTGATTCTGACATATGTGCTGTAAAGGATAACCTCCCTACAGGAAGTAGAACTCCCGAAACAGGAAGTCAAGTCTAACATTTTCCAATCTTCACAAAACTTGATATGTGAGTCAAAGGAACGTCCCTGAACACGTTTACGGACACACCTTTCACCAAACAGGAAGTCGGCCATTTTAAACAGGAAGTGCCATCTAACTTAGCACATGGACGCTGAAAATAGTCTAAGCTGAAAATTACTACTGCCGCAAGCGGTGAATGAACGGAAGATGAGCTAGACGACTCGCACGGCGAGGTGGGCGCAGGGAGACCCGCGAGCCGTCAAGCTCGAACCCGTTGATTACCGCTTGCGGTACTAGTTCTTATTATTATTCCTCCAAATGAATCGCGTTTTTGAGGCCTTTCCCATGCCCCAAAACTCACCAAATTTTGCAACCCCATCAGACCTGGTGTAAAATTACGTTATATTAATGTTTCGGGGAATGTGCGTTAAAAAATGAAAGTGGGCGGGGCAAATAACTGCTCCACCCCCTAAAACTTGTGGGCCTGAGGAGCACGTTTAATGTACATGCACGAAACTTGGTACACGCGTTCCTTAGGTCGGGACGGTCAAAAAAGTCAGCGTAGCCTATGCTCTAAAACGAACAGGAAAGCCGCCATCTTGGATTGAAAATTCATTTTTTGCCGATTTTGGCCATATCGCACCATCGGTATTTGAACGAACTTGTCCTAGAGCTTACATGGGATCACGTTCAAACTTGGTGAGGTCACTTTTGACAAGTTGAGGATCTAAAGTTGCTAAAAACTTTTTAATAAGTATCATGGTGTACGAGAAAGGGGCCGGCAAAGTTGGTGAAAATTTTTATTTTTCGCCACAGGCAACAAAACTCTTATAACTTTGCGATAGAAGGTCACTTCCCAACCAAATTACCTAGGGTTGATGATGGACCATTGCTGAAGAAGTCTGTGGAAAAACTGTACATTTTTAGCACAGCGCCTCCTTGTAGTAACAGAAAATACAACAAATACACAATTTCGGTAATAACTTTTACATATTTAATCGTATCAAACTCAAAATTTGTGACAACATTTAAAACACATGAAAGATGATGCGTGATTATTATGATAACAAATGGCGCAACGGTGTTGCCATAGCAACACTGCAAAGTCAGATATTTGTGACAAAAAAACAAACTGCTACAACTTTGCGAAACTGAGTCAAATCTGAACCAAACTTGCTAGGATTGATGATAGTCTGGCCCTGAAGACACCTATTTGAAAATATTCACTTTCAAAAACAGCGCCCCCTTGTGACAGCAGCCACTATGACACCTGATATTTGAATGAACTTGTCCTAGAGTTTTTGTGCGATCACCTTGAAAATTAGTGAGGTCACTGTGAACAAGTTGCCGAGCATAAGATACTGAAAGCTTTTTAAAATGTCGCTCGGTGTACGAGATAGGGGGCGCCAAAGTTGGTGTTCATTCATATTTTTCACAACAAAAGGCAAAACTCTTACAACCCGTAAAACTTGTCCTCCTGAGGAGCACGTTGAATGTACATGCACGAAACTTGGTACTCACGCGTTCGTTAGGTCCAGACGGTCAAAAAAGTCAGCGTAGCCGAACCTCTAAAACGAACAGGAAAGCCGCCATTTTGGATTGAAAGTACATTTTTCGCAGATTTTGGCCATTTCGCACCAATGGTATGTGAACGCACTTGTCATAGAGCTTTAATTCGATCACCTTCAAACTGGTTGAGGTCACTGTGAATAAGTTGAGGATCTAAAGTTATTAAAAGTTTTTTAAAATGTCACATGGTTTTTGAGATAGGGGGCGCCAAAGTTGGCGTTCATTCATATTTTCACAACAAAAGGCGAAACTCTTACAACCCGTAAAACTTGTCCTCCTGAGGAGCACGTTTAATGTACATGCACTAAACTTGGTACTCACGCGTTCCTTAGGTCAGGACGGTCAAAATATTCAAAGCAGCCTATGCTCTAAAACGAACGGGAAATCCGCCATCTTGGATTGAAAGTACATTTTTTGCTGATTTTGGCCATTTCGCACCAATGGTATGTGAACGCACTTGTCATAGAGCTTTCATGGGATCACCTTCAAACTTTGTGAGGTCACTGTGGACAAGTTGAGGATCCAAAGGTATCAAAATCTTTTCATTAAGTTTCACGGCGAACAAGAAGAAGGGCGGCAAAGTTGGCGAAAATCACGATTCCTCGCAACACACAACAATCTCTCATAACTTTGCCATGGCAGGTCAGATATTAACCAAACAAGTGACAATCGATGATGGGCCCTTGCTAAAGATGTCTATGCAAAAACTGTAAATTTTGAAAACATCGCCTCCTGGTGGTGGCAAACAATAGGAAGTCTGGTATTTCGCAACACACAACAAACTCTTTTAACTTTGCGATTGAAGGTCAGATCTTAACCAAACTTGTGATGATCGATGATGGGATTTTGCTAAAGATGCCTATGCAAAAACTGTAAATTTTGGAAACAGCGCCACCTGCTGGTAACAGAAAGTACAAGTTCACAATTTCCCTTATAACTTTAACAAATTTCCTTGTATCAAACTCAAAATTTGGGAAAACATTCAAAAAACATGGTAGATGATGCGTGCCTAATATGATAACAAATTGTTCAACAGTGTTGCAATGACAACACTGCAAAGTCAGATATTTGCGACAAAAAACAAACTGCTACCACTTTGCGAATGCTATTCCAATCTGAACCAAACTTGCTAGGATTGATGATAGTCAATCACTGAAGATGCCTATATGAAAATATTCACTTTCAAAAATAGTGCCCCCTGTTGACGGCAGACAATATGACGTCTGGTATTTCGCTACAACAACAAACTCTTATAACTTTGCGATGGAAGGTCAGATCTTAACCAAACTCGTGACGATCGATGATGGGATCTTGCTGAAGATGCTTATGCAAAAACTGTACATTTTAAAAACAGCGCCTTCTGGTGGTAACAGAAAATACAAGTTCACAATTTCCCTTATAACTTTAACAAATTTCATTGTATCATACTCAAAATGAATGAAAACATGTAAAACACATGGTAGATGATGCTTGCTGAATATGATAACAAATCGTTCAACGGTGTTGACATAAGAACACTGCACAGGATCAACTCTACTGAGTGGTTCGTCAGTGCAGTAACCTTTGTTCGCCACATGATGGAGGCATTTGCCTACAAATCTATCAAATCTAACATTTACAGTTTCTCATGCTGCTCTGAAAGGGAAAGATGGGGCAAAAGGTACTGCAAGAGGGGCCAAGGAAAAAAAACCCAGGGAAAATGGGAAGAGCGAAAAAGTAACAGAGGGAAAAAAGAGAAAATGCACCCTTGTTATGTAAGTCAAGGTACCTTCCCTAAACACGTTTACAGACACGCCTTTCACCCAACAGGAAGACGGCCATTTTAAAAGGACACGCATGACATTGCGCAGGGATGCAGCTGAAAATAACCAGTACCACAAGCGGTGAATGAACGGAAGATGAGGAAGAGGACTCGCGCTGCGACGTGGACGCACAGGGACTCGCGAGCCGTCAAGCTCGAACCCGTTAATTACCGCTTGCGGTACTAGTTTCTTCTTCTTCTTCCAAATGAATCGCGTTTTTGAGGCCTTTCCCATGCCCCAAAACTCACCAAATTTTGCAACCCCATCAGACCTGGTGTAAAATTACGTATATCAATGTTTCAAGGAATGTGCGTCAAAAAATGGAAGAGGGCGGGGCTAAAAAAATGAAAGTGGGCGGGGCAAATAACTGCTCCACCCCCTAAAACTTGTGGGCCTGAGGAGCACGTTTAATGTACATGCACGAAACTTGGTACACGCGTTCTTTAGGTCGGGATGGTCAAAAAAGTCAGCGTAGCCTATGCTCTAAAACGAACAGGAAAGCTGCCATCTTGGATTGAAAATTCATTTTTTGCCGATTTTGGCCATATCGCACCATCGGTATTTGAACGAACTTGTCCTAGAGCTTACATGGGATCACGTTCAAACTTGGTGAGGTCACTTTGGACAAGTTGAGGATCTAAAGTTGCTAAAAACTTTTTAATAAGTATCATGGCGTACGAGAAAGGGGCCGGCAAAGTTGGTGAAAATTTTTATTTTTCGCCACAGGCAACAAAACTCTTATAACTTTGCGATAGAAGGTCACTTCCCAACCAAATTACCTATGGTTGATGATGGACCATTGCTGAAGAAGTCTGTGGAAAAACTGTACATTTTTAGCACAGCGCCTCCTTGTGGTAACAGAAAATCCAAAAAATAAACATTTCGGTAATAACTTTTACAGAGTTAATCGTATCAATCTCAAAAATTGGGAAAACATTTAAAACACATGTTCGATGATGCGTGCTTAATATGATAACAAATCGTTCAACGGTGTTGCCACAGCAACACTGCAAAGTCAGATATTTGTGACAAAAAACAAACTGCTACAACTTTACGAATCCGAGTCCGATCTGAACCAAACTTGCTTGGATTGATGATAGTCCAGCCCTGAAGACGCCTATATGAAAATATTCGCTTTCAAAAACAGCGCCCCCTGGTGACAGCAGACACTATGACGCCTGGTATTTGAATGAACTTGTCCTAGAGCTTTTGTGCGATCACCTTTAAACTTTGTGAGGTCACTGTGGACAAGTTGAGGATCTAAAGTTATTAAAAGTTTTTCAAAATGTCCCATGGTTTTCGAGATAGGGGGCGCCAAAGTTGGCGTTCATTCATATTTCTCACAACAAAAGGCAAACCTCTTACAACCCGTAAAACTTGTCCTCCAGAGGATCACGTTGAATGTACATGCATGAAACTTGGTACTCACGCGTTCCTTAGGTCCAGACGGTCAAAAAAGTCAGCGTAGCCGAAGCGCTAAAACGAACAGGAAAGCCGCCATCTTGGATTGAAAGTACATTTTTTGCAGATTTTGGCCATTTCGCACCAATGGTATGTGAACGCACTTGTCATAGAGCTTTAAAGGGATCACCTTCAATCTGGGTGAGGTCACTGTGAATAAGTTGAGGATCTAAAGTTATTAAAAGTTTTTTAAAATGTCACATGGTTTTTGAGATAGGGGGCGCCAAAGTTGGCGTTCATTCATATTTTTCACAACAAAAGGCGAAACTCTTACAACCCGTAAAACTTGTCCTCCTGAGGAGCACGTTGAATGTACATGCACTAAACTTGGTACTCACGCGTTCCTTAGGTCAGGACGGTCAAAAAATTCAAAGCAGCCTATGCTCTAAAATGAACGGGAAAGCCGCCATCTTGGATTGAAAGTACATTTTTTGCAGATTTTTTGCCATTTCGCACCAATGGTATGTGAACGCACTTGTCATAGAGCTTTCATGGGATCACCTTGAAACTTTGTGAGGTCACTGTGAACAAGTTGAGGATCCAAAGGTATCAAAATCTTTTCATTAAGTATCACGGCGAACAAGAAGAAGGTCAGGAAAGTTGGCGAAAATCACGATTCCTCGCAACACACAACAATCTCTTATAACTTTGCCATGGAAGGTCAGATATTAACCAAACAAGTGACAATCGATGATGGGCCCTTGCTAAAGATGCCTATGCAAAAACTGTAAATTTTGAAAACATCGCCTCCTGGTGGTGGCAAACACTAGGAAGTCTGGTATTTCGCAACACACAACAAACTCTTATAACTTTGCGATTGAAGGTCAGATCTTAACCAAACTTGTGATGATCAATGATGGGCTTTTGCTGAAGATGCCTATGCAAAAACTGTAAATTTTTGAAACAGCGCCACCTGGTGGTAACAGAAAGTACAAGTTCACAATTTCCCTTATAACTTTAACAAATTTCCTTGTATCAAACTCAAAATTTGGGAAAACATTCAAACCACATGGTAGATGATGCGTGCCTAATATGATAACAAATTGTTCAACAGTGTTGCCATGACAAAACTGCAAAGTCAGATATTTGCGACAAAAAACAAACAGCTACCACTCTGCGAATACTATTCCAATCTGAATCAAACTTGCTAGGATTGATGATATTTAATTCCTGAAGATGCCTATATGAAAATATTCACTTTCAAAAACAGTGCCCCCTGTTGACGGCAGACAATATGACGTCTGGTATTTCGCTACAACAACAAACTCTTATAACTTTGCGATGAAAGGTCAGATCTTAACCAAACTTGTGACGATCGATGATGGGATCTTGCTGAAGATGCTTATGCAAAAACTGTACATTTTGAAAACAGCGCCTTCTGGTGGTAACAGAAAATACAATTTCACAATTTCCCTTATAACTTAAACAAATGTCATTGTATCATACTCCAAATGAATGAAAACATGTAAAACACATGGTAGATGATGCTTGCTGAATATGATAACAAATCGTTCAACGGTTTTGCCTGGCAAAAATGCAAAGGATTCCCTCAACTGAGTGGTTTGTTCATGCAGTAACCATTGTTCGCCACATGATGGAGGCATTTGCCTACAAATCTATCAAATCTAACATTTACAGTTTCTCATGCTGCTCTAATTGGGATTGTTGTATCCACTTGAAACTTCATACGGGAGACCTCAGACCCGTCCGGAACATGTCTGTAAAGCAGTAATGCCAAAGTCAAATACACGGGGGGCCAAAATAAAAAAAATGGTACAGGTGGAGGATTAAATATTTATTAAAACTTGCAATTACTGCACATATTGAACCAATACCAATACCAATACCACAGCCTATATTGCACTCAATCATTAAATTAAATTAAATTAAATTAAATTAAATTAAATTAAATTAAATTAAATTAAATTAAGCAAAATATAAATAAAATCAGTTGCAATATTTTCTCAAGGCTCTTTCAGTAACAAATTGAAAACGTTTTTCCGTCTTCTTTTAACAGGTAAACAGCAAAATGTTATTTTCCTTCAAAGCTCAATGGCAAGATAAATGCAAAAATGAAACAGCATGTTACAAAACAAATCAGTGTGCTGCTCTGATCCTCACCAATGGCTATCTTTTATAATAAAATTAGAAGTTAGTGCAAACTTGAAAAGTGCAAAACAGTTGCATGTTTCATAGTGCCTTCTTGAGTTATATTCTTTCAAAACCACACACTGTCTCCACACACAAGACACACAGGCTTTCCTTTTACTTCGGTGAACATTATTCTGCCTCCCACCTGTCTTGAAAACCCTGTTTTCACCGTCTACTTTTCTATTTG
>NW_025321223.1:0-58139 GCF_019176455.1 Solea senegalensis | reverse complement strand
GTCATACTTTAGTATGTCGTCCAAATTTTGACAAAAAAGTCATACTTTAGTATGTCGTCCCAATTTTGACAAAAAAGTCATACTTTAGTATGTCGACCAAAATCGGACAAAAAAGTCATAGTATAGTATGTCGTCCAAAATTGGACAAAAAAGTCATACTTTAGTATGTCGACCCAATTTTGACAAAAAAGTCATACTTTAGTATGTCGTCCCAATTTTGACAAAAAAGTCATACTTTAGTATGTCGTCCAAATTTTGACAAAAACGTCATAGTATGTCGTCCAAAATCGGTCAAAAAAGTCATACTTTAGTATGTCGTCCAAAATTGGACAAAAAAGTCATACTTTAGTATGTCGTCCAAATTTTGACAAAAACGTCATAGTATAGTATGTCCTTCAAAATCAGTCATACTTGATATTTACTCCAATATTTGACAAAATGTCAGTTACTTCACTCTCAGTGCTATTAGTGGTTCTGTGTCTGTTTATGACCAACAGAGGCCGACAGAGGCTCGTTGTGTGAATAGGGTGAAGTCTGCCACCTCTGGTTGCCTGTTGAAGGTGATTCTAAGGCTGCACGACTTTGGAAACTGAAACTAGGTATTTTATTTATCTGCGATATAGTTGGAATATATTAGATTATTTTAGGAAAAAAAATAAATTTTCACTGTTTGTTAATGTCGATTAAAAAGTGTGATCATTCCTTTAATATCCGGTTTTCGCATTAAAAACTAAACTAACTAAAATGCTACAGTGTATAAGGGCTGAGCGATTTGAGTTCTATATCTGTAAGCAATTGCAAGTGTGGTTCGACCTGGGATATAACTTTTATCTAAGTTAAATTGCTGTTAATATTTACTGTGTTGAGATCACGTACCTGAGCAGCAGGTCACTGGTTCAACTCCCAGCTGGTTTACGCCACAGTTGAAGGAAACACGCGTCCACTGTTGTAAATAATCTTTATTTTACTCTACCACACCAAACCCTGTTGAGAAAAACAGCGATTTTAACATCACAGCACAGCAGTTGTTGATCCACTGCTGCCTCCATCACTGAGTTCTCCTGTGTCACTCAGTGACGTCCGTGTTTGAAAATCTGTATTTAGATTCATTTTAGTGACATAAAGTGACCACACGAGGCAGCAGTAGACCAGCAACTCCTGTGTCCACTGTGCACCAAAATCACTGATTTTCTCTATGGGGTTTGGTGCAGTTAACAAACCTCCGTTTCCTGTTGGAAAAACAAGGACAAACATGCACAGACAGATTATCGCAGACTTGCTTTCAGGAAGTGTCCTCTGACAGTGTGACAGAGCTGGACTCCCCTCTCCGTCTCTCTGTCTCTGTCTCAGAGCTGACAGGTTGTTGGGATCGTCATAAACTCCGGTTTCATACCAGTAAGTTAACACTGGATTAGTGTCAGTGTCAAGTTTGCTCAGCATTAACTTCCAAGACGCTGCAGCGGAAATGGACACTTGCCACAGGAACGCCAAGGGTGTGTGTGTGTGTGTGTGTGTGTGTCAGAGGACATCCATCGTGTGTGTGTGTGTGTGTCCAAGTCCAGCTGAGCGTCTCCGTCCACTGGAACCAAGACTGATTTTCCAAGGAGAATGAACAAATTAGTCAAACTGCTGAATGCCTACATCACGATATCTTTGCTTTTATCTTTAGTTAACATCATTCGGTGTGAATAAAGAGGTGTGGGTGGGGTTAATAAAGAGGCGTGAGCGGAGGCGGGGTTATAAAATTCTCAGCTTTAATCAGTTCAAAAAAGTTCACAACAAATGTAACACCTTGAGAAGGGAAACTCGTCGTTCGAGAGCGGGCGCTTATTTGGATTTTATACATTCTTTTTTTCTAATTCAACTCGATGGCAAATTCATTTTCTCGGTGGACAAAAAAACCCAAAACAAAACAAAAAAAAGCATTTTTAAAATCGATTTTGGACGAAAAAAAACAAACATAAAAAACATCAACTGAAACAAAGAAATACAAAAAAAAAATGTAAACCCAGTCGTTTGTTTTTTTCTAGCGTCGTGAAAACACTACACGGTAAACAATCTAAAATTAGTACAACCCAAAAAATAAGGAGAATCTGGAAAAGCCGAGTTTTATTTATCAGGAGTTTGTTATAAACTGAGCGAGAACAAAGAAAAAATAACCATAAATACGTCCGTTAACGCCACTTTTCCTCAAACATCGTCCCAGTAATGAAGGCTCACACGTGAGCGACAATCCTCTCACACGTGAGCGACAATCCTCTCAGAGGAAAACAAAACGCTGATGTCGACTCTGCGACAGCACACACACACACACACACGCACACACACGTGAATAAAAGAAGGACAAACATCATAACAATAATAATAATAATAATAATAATAATAATGTTCCCATGGTAGTAAAGATGCTATAATACAGTCGGGATGATATGCACAAAATCCACGTTTACTTCCCCCCAAAAAATGTCGTTCCTTTATTTCATTTTATTATTTTGTTGTTTTTTTAAAGGTGAAAAGTATAATTTATGAGCGGCAGATTCTGTGTCTCTGTTCGCTCTGCATTCATTCATTCATTCATTCACTCTCCGTTTAGATTCACATTCTCCCACAATGCCGTGTGGGGACGGTGCATCTTTAAAAAAAAAGAAAAGAAAAAAAAGACCACTTCCTGTGTGAAAAAAAAACCAAAACCCTGCTCAGATTGTAAATATAATATATTTATATATAAACAAATATATGGAGGGAGAGAAAGAAAAGAAAGGAGCTCATCATCTTCATGCAGAGACTTTTGATTCAAACGCTTTCTGGAAACAATGTTACACAAAAAAAGAGTTCCCGTAGAAAACGCAGATTAGGTACAAAGAGGAGGGGGCGGGGCACAGGGCGACGGCGGTCATTTACACGTTTATTGGCATCGTTTTGGTCAACAAACAAACACACGACGGCGGTGGCGAGGACGAAAACCTGGAGCCGCCTCCTCCTCCTCCTCCCACCTCTCTCTCACTCACACACTCACTCAGTCACTCAAGTGCCTCTCTCTTGGGTTTTGTTGTGTCTGCTGTGGTTACGCTTTTGTTTGTTTGTTTGTTTGTTTGCAGTTTACTGTACACAGTCCTGGCTGGAGCTGACGCTCAGTCGCACATCTCCTCGGGGATCTCGTGCGGGTTCAGGATTCCCGGCACCGACATCTGGATCTTGTGTTTCTCCTCCTGGGCCTGACGCAGCGACGCCTCCCGCTCCTCCAGGAACAGATCTGACGTGTCCTCGCCCGCAAACTCCTGAACGCAACAGGAAACAGTTGGAGTGAAACTCGCCCCCACACCAAACCTCATACACACACACACACACACACACACACACACACACACACACACACACACACACACACACACCAGCTGTTGATCCACTGCTGCCTCCATCACTAAGTTCTCATGTGTCATTTAGTGACTTCTGTGTTTTAACATCTGTATTTACATTTATTTTAGTGACACAAAGTGACCACACGAGGCAGCAGTACAGCAGCAGCTCACTGATTCTCTCTGTGGGGTTTGGTGCAGTGATACATCTTTAAATAATAAGGGTGAATTAGTTGAGGAAAATATTAAATGTAACAGCTTTTTAATTTTAGGATAAAATGTTAAAAGTTCAGTTCAATATTGTTTTTATAACGCACTTCATTTAAAACATGGCCGATATCGTACAAAAAACAAACCTAACCTTTCCACACAAATTGGCTGATTGTTACGCGATTTCGTTTTTCTTTAATGCAATTTCTCTAATCTTGACTTTTATTTGTTTAGGTTTTGTAAAAAAAAGATAACCTGAACATTGATCTTATATAAAATAGATATTTAACAAATCACAGGCACAGAAACTGGACTCAACATGAACATGTGACCTTTAGTGTCATTGTCACACACACAGTTTTGTTTCTAAATATACATCAGGTCTGTGGCTCCTGTGCCAGAATATTGTTGGAATAAATGTTATTAGTGGAAACAGCTCAGCAGTGAAGAATGTACTCGCTGATAAAAACACACAACGACCGAGCAGCAGCAGCAGCAGCAAACACACGACGTTCATTCATCGTTTAAAGACGTGAACATAAATATAAAGAATAGAAATGATATGTTTACGACGTGTACGACTTGGAAAGATTGAGTAGATTTGTGCCGTGAGTCCTGATCCAGGTCTCTGGACTTGACTCACCTTGATCTGGACCAGGAAATCTCTCAGATGTTCTTTAAAGGCAGGAATGTCCTGGTTTAAGCTGAACAGGCCCGTCACAAACACCTTCACCTGAGCACTGAAACACACACAAACACACAAACACACAAACTTTCAGCTTCTTAAATGTGAATATTGCTCCATAAAAACAAAGAAATCATTCAAACTGAATCATTTGAGAACATCATCATTTCCATGTTTGACAAACACAGAACTGAACGATGACTCGACAGATTCATCGACTATGAATTTAATCGTTAGCTGCAGCTCTATTCAACACAGACGTGCTAATAACTGGAAACACTTTACTACACACTCTGTGTGTGTGTGTGTGTGTGTGTATACACTCACTCCTGTAGATGAGGGAAGGCCGTCTTGAGCAGGTTAGCCACGTACTCCTGGATGAACACCTGGTTGTTGGAAGGACTGGCAGGATTGAGTGGAGTGGTGATCTTCCCCTCCTCCACCAGGTTGAACATGTAGGCCAGGATGGACGCGTGCATGGTCAGACCTACACCACACACACAAGTCAGTTTACTCCAGAACTTCAGGAACATGAGCTCGTGTGAGTGTGTGTGTGTGTGTGTGAACACTGACCTGCTGTGTGCGACGTGTCCGTGACCACAGAGAAGATGTGTTGCAGGATGTCACAGAAATACGTCTGATAGAAACTCTGAGCTGCTGCTTCTTCCTGAGCCACGTTCTGCAGCATCGTGTAGAGAATCTGTAAACCTGGACAACAAGGAGGAGAAGATCATCAACACACGATCAGACGCGAGAACAAGACCTGATGTTCACCTGCTTCATTTGTTTAAAAGTTAAGGTGCAGCACATTTAGTTTTCATCTTTTAAGGCTCAACAACACAAAAGTTGTGAGTGAATTTAAACACAAATAATCTTCTGAAAACTAATGATTATTTTAAATCACCAGTTAACGTTTGATTATTTTCTTGATTAATCGATGAGTTACTTGGTTCAGTCTTTTGAGTTTTCAGCTTCTTAAATGTGGATATTTTCTGGTTGTTTTCTCCATTTAACAAAGAACTCTTTAAAACTGAAACAATTTTGGTTTGTAAATATTGACTTTTTGAGGTTTGAGGGACATTGGATGTCTCACCGGTGTCGGCCACGTTCCTCATGGTGTGTTTAAAGGCCCAGATGATGGAGTCCAGCACCAGTTTGAACTGGGCTGGTGGGATGGCGAGGAATGCGGGGAAGCAGTGAGAGTTTACAGCCTGAAGCAGGTAGAAGAAGTGAGTCCTGTGTTCTGGATACTCCTCAAAGTTCTGCAAGAATAAACACATGACGGGAAAAAACACGCCGTTAGTGAGAGGACAAAGACTCAAGCTGTGTCAACTGATCCAAGGCTGGACAATTTGAATCTGGACAAGCGATTGTCCTTGGGATCGTCTTTGTCCATCTGAGACAAAGATCTCAAAAAGCTAAAAGTGTTCTTACGATCGACTATTTTCACGTTGGAAATCAGACTTGAGAAATTCCATCATCATTTCTGTAGATAAACTCGGGTTCTGTGCGTCTCCGTCTCTCACCTTGTTGATCATGTTCAGCGTGCACTCAAAGACGGCGTCAAAGATCTGTGGGATCTCACTGGTGATGTGACCTCCCAGTTTGTTCACGATGGTCGCCATGGTGCTGAGGACCTCGGGCTCTCGCGCGGCAGGGACGTTGCGCTGGTAGTCGATGAGGACAGCGTCCAGCAACGGCGGGACAAAGTTCTCCCCGACCTGGACGACGCAGAGAGAAAGAGATCAACACGCTGACGGTAGAAGAGGGTTTCATGTTCCCCTCAGAGATCTGACTACAAATTAGAAAGCACCAGAAGTTCTAGAGAACATCACTGATGGTACTGAATGATCTTTCTAAAAAAAAAAAGGGGACGATTTGACGCAAATCAACTAAACGACAACAAGCAAATTCAAACCTGCCACAGGTTTGTTTTGAGCTCTACTTTGAACACAATGTATAACTAATGAACAGTAAATTTACAGGGAACTCAAACAGGGACACACAGGACACTGGATTATCAACTCACCATCTGTGGGTCGTTAGATCGGCTGACCCAGCCTGAGATCAGCTTCAGTGTTTCCCGTTTTACCGTCCTCATGCTTCGGATGAGCGGCTGTTTCGTCACCATCTCACCTGAAACACACACACACACGGTGGTCAACACAACGTGAGGAAAAAGCTTTTTTTCAGCTTCTTAAATATGAATATTTTCTGCTTTCTGTCATTTTTCAGTTCCATAGAACAAAGAAATCATTCAAACTCAATCATTTTCATTTGTGCACAAAAACAAAAGACATTTCCAGGTTTGACACCGTTTAAAACTTTTACTCCCAAAACTGACGCACATCTGCTGTACTTACCCTTAACAATGTTTCTTGTCTTATAATTAAAATAGCCGACAATAACCAGGTCAGTGTGTTGTTAGTAAACTGCTCACTCTCCTGCATCAAAGCCCACAGCAAAATCTGCTATTTTAACGAGCAGAAAGGCTTAAGTTGTTGTTCTGCTCTATGCAGACGATACACTGTTATACCAACCACTCTACAGATTACAGCTCATCAGGTTACGTGTGGGAACATAAGATTATAAACACACACACCTCCCTTACCATTTGTCTGAATGGCAGCAGAGATGTTCTCGCTGAGGCACTTGTAGACGTTGAGCATGTCCAGGTAGATCCGTCCCAGCTGGATGACGAACGGGTGTCCCACGGCCTTGCACGCTCGCACGTTGGTCTTCAGGATGCTGCCCAGCTGCTTCACCGTCTCTGGGTCCTTCAGGATGTCCACGTTCTGACAAGTGAGTGGACAGAGAGAGATTAACACTCTGATATTCAGGGCTAATGTTGTGTTTGGGTGACGCTGGAGTCGCAGTGGTACCTTTGTGGCCTGCTGGATGATGCTGTCCCACACTTGATTGGGCAGCAGCATGTATTTCTCTATGAGATGCTCCTGAACGGCCTGATCCGTCTGTGCCCCGATCATGTAACCGACCGCCTCGTAGAACGTGTGCACCTGGGAAAACACAGAGGAGAACGTGTTCTTTAACAGCTGCCATCTCAGTTTAAATAATCTAAACAAAGCTCTTTGACTTTTCTGACCACGTTGTCTGGTTTCTTTGGCCCACACAACAAAGAAATCATTAAAAATTAAAACATTTTTGGTTTGATTTAGTAAATAGTCTCTTTAGTCGCAGAGAGAGGGTGAAACTGCATCCAGAGCAACAGACACGGGAACAGCAGTCATTTAAGTAATAGCTCAGGTTCTTTCCTTCAGGTCGTTTCCGAGGTACTTATCGCTGTTTTAGCTCACAGGAAACAAAAGTAAGTTTATCACTGAGACTCTGATGTGGGGACTGAGTGTTTTACAAAAGGACACAAAAGTTTTTGTTTAGTTTCATTAACATTTTAAGATTATTTTGAATATATTTAGGATGTTAAGTTCAGCTATATTTGTGTCTCTCTGGTAATAAATATTAGAATTTGAGTTGCACAGACTATCTCTTCTATGTTTTAACATATACAGGAGCGGCGACAGGAAAGGGGAGTGTTTGACATGATTCAAACAATTTGGTCCACCAGTGAGTCAAGTCAAGCACATTTAAAAACCACCAGAGTTAGCAGAGTTAAAAGGCACAGCAACAAGGCATAAAACATAATTGTGTTCCACTGCCCTCCATGTTTTGGATGTTTCCCTGCTCCCACAGCTCATGGGTGAAGCTTGTGTGTGATGGCGTGTTATTGTACTGACCTGCTGCGGCTGCAGGTCACAGATGATGGTGTTGATGTTGTTGAGGATCTCGTCGATGAACGGCATCACCTCGCCGACCTGCACCTGGATAAAGTGGCGCCGGCATTTCTGGGCAATTTTGATGAACGTGTCACAGGCCATGTCCTGGACTCCGTCGTGGGTTTCTGATAAAGATCACACAAGAACGTGTTCACAAACTGATCCTTGCCCAGAGAAGGTTTTGGGGTTTGGAAGAACGCTCTCTCACCATGCATGAACTCAAACAGCTTGTTGACGACAGTTTTGAGGAACTTCCAGTGCGCTCTGAGGAAGCGTGGATACTGACCCACGATGTACATGATGTTGGAGGCGATGATGGCCTTGTTGTCCTTTCCTCTTTTCTGTTCACACAGACCCAGCAGATCCTAACACACACACACACACACACACGAGTGTTCAGTAAAGGATGCAACTGATAAGAAGGTGAGGAAAGGTTTTTAAAAGCCACCGACCTTGATGACCGTGACCAGGAACCTCTTCTCGTCCTCCTCGTGCATCGCTCCGCTGATGGAGCCGATGGCCCAGCACAGCGTGTTGAGGTTCTTCCAGGACCACTCGGTGCCGTTCACCTGGTTGTGAAGCTTCTCCGTCATGATGCGCTCCGTGTCGGCGTAGTCCAGGTGAGTGAGGTACACTGCACAACAACACAAGACGGAGAATCAACCAGCCTGATTGTGACAGGTTTGTAATATTTAAAGTTAAATATCACAAAATAAACCTGTGTACCTGAGGTAAAGATAAGGTAGTTTGAGGATAATGACAGTAGATGTGAGCTAGGGCTGAGAAATATATGGATATTATATCATCATTGTATTAATATTTTGTGAAATAAATGGAATCAACTAAATGATGTCTTAAAAAAGTCACTTAATGGCACTTGTTTAATTTCAAGGCTAATCATTTATGTTATAGCAGAGTTTGACCATATTTACAGGCAATCATTGCTTGTAAAGGAATTACATCCAGCATTTAAAGAAATAAAGCAGGTTTTATCTGAAATTAAAGGTAATAACGAGTGTATTTTTAGCTCATGAAATGCAGAGCAGTAGATTTCATTCTAGTATGTATTTGCAGTGTAATTATAGTGTATTTTCACTCTCAGACTTTTCATGAGTCCAGAGAAACATTATGTATATAACATGTCGCTCACAGCCTTACAGAGGTATTGCTTTGATTTAAATCATGACATAAATCAATACATGTGAGTGTTCTTGGGCCTTACCGAGGGTTTCCCTCATGTTCTTGTAGAGGTTGATTGAATCCGTGTCCTTCATGAACTCCCTGACCACCTCGCCCTGGTCGTTCTCCACCACCAGCACCTCCTCGGGTTTGGCCATCCGACTCACCATCAGCAGACGCACCTGTCACGAGAGATTAAAGACGTGTCAGCGCCCGTCACGCCTTCACAGAAACGCGTCACGGTGGAATAAAAAAAAAAACACTTCACAGTTCATGGACTGCACATTAACCTGAGGAAATGTTATTTTATTAGAACCAAATGATAAGAAAATAAATAAAAACTCTTGTTAGTTTGCGTCACTGGCCTCTAATTTTTCAGTGACATTGTAACAAGCAACTGTTTTGGCAGCCGTTGAGCAGCCACCTGTTACCAAACCTGTGCCAACTGATTCTACGGTGACTGAGAGTCAAGACACTGGAGCAGGGCTGCAGAAGGGCTGGAAAATTACCGGTAAATTTCCCAAAAAAACAAAGCTTTACATGGGATTGGGAACTTTTAGAAATATTCCAAATTAATTTTGCATCCCTACCCTGAACACCTTTCTTTTAAATAAATATCACTACTGTTTATACATCAAAACAAAACAGGTTGGTGTAAAAAGAGCTAAACACACACTTTAACTAATATTATTATTTTTTTTAATTGTTTATTTACACTCACACGTGGCCATTAACCCCCTTCTGTACATCTGTGAAGTAGCCAGCTCAAATTGTGCCTGTGTTTTTTGCATTTCTAATCTTATTTGTCAAACTTATTAACCATTTCAAACTGTTCTGCATCAGCTACTTCAAAGTATGCATCTTTTACATCTTGTACATCTGGATAAAGCGTAAAAAATATCCAAACATATTGCTAGAGAAGCAACAATAGCACGATTGATTAATTAATTATTAATCAATTTCTAAATAAAAAAAACAAGTTTCTGATGTCAGCTTCTTAAATGTGAATATTGTCTGGTTTCTTTTGCTCCATATAAACAAAGAAATCATTGAAACTGGATTTATTTGGGGTTGTGAACTATAAGAAACCAGACTAATTGACTATTAATTAAGCAATTACTAAATTAAGTGCCGACTATTTTAATAATCCATTGATCGGTTTGTGTTTTTAAGATGAATTACAAAACATTTTTCTGCTGCCTAAATGTGAATATTTTCTAGTTTCTTTGCTCAATACAACAAACAAATAATAAATTTATATAATATATAATTTTTTGTTTGTAGACAAAAACAAGACATTTGAGAACAACATTTCAAGGATTGAGAAACAGTTTCTGGACCAAACAAGTACTCAATTAATAGAGAAAAGATATCGCCCAGGTTTAATCCTCAGGTAAAAATACAGTTCTGTGTTCCCTTCTTTAATGTGAGCAGTTCTCAGTAGAAACACTGTGTGTGTGTGTGTGCGTGTGCGCGGTACCTTCGACAGCACAGGCAGATAGAGCTGTCTGCGTGGTGGGACGTCAAAGTGCTGGTTGCCGGAGAGCAGAGGTGACGTGGACGTGGAGAAGGGACTCTCTCTGTACAGCTCTGCTGCCAAGTGGTTCCAGTACTCCAGACAAATCTTAAAGATCTCTGTCTCTTCCACCTCGGACACCAGCAGCATGTAATGGAGAGCCTGAACGAGACGCACCACACGACATTCATCATTCTCTGATTTCTCAGCTTCTTAAATGTGAATATTTCCTGGTTTCTTTGCTCCGTATAACAAAGAAATCATTAAAACAGGAATCATTGTAGACTTTAAGTTAGTGAGCTAAAGCAGTGGTTCCCAAACACTGGGTCAGTCAACATTTAAATAACTGAAGTTTTACGTCAGTCAGTCAGTCATCATCTAACCGCTTTATCCTCCACCAGAGGGTCGCGGGGGGTGCAGTGCCAATCTCAGCTACATCGGGCGATAGGCGGGGTACACCCTGGACAGTTCGCCAGTCCATCGCAGGGCCACACACAACTAGAGACAAACAACCATTCCCTCTTACACTCACTCCTACAGTCAATTTAGAGTGTCCAATTTACCTAAACCCCACAATGCATGTTTTTGGACTGTGGGAGGAAGCCGGAGAACCCGGAGAGAACCCACGCACACACGGGGAGAACATGCAAACTCCATGCAGAAAGGCCCTTGTTCCAACTGGGGCTCGAACCCGGGTCTTCTCGCTGCAAGGCGAGCGTGCCAACCACTACTCCACCGTGTTAAAGTTAAAATCAAGTTAAAATCTGTTTCTTTACTCTCTGAAAACTCTCTGAAAACATCAACTATATCTTCATTTTACCAGACGATCACACTGTGTCCATTGTTAAATGTCTTTCTTTGCTAAAGTAAGTGGGGAAAACTTAGAAATCTGTCGTAGAGACAGCAGCTTCAGCAACGACAGCAGCTTCAGCAACGACAGCAGCTTCAGCAACGACAGCAGCTTCACCGTCCGCTCTCACTTACTTCCACTAACGTTTCTCGAAGGTTGAGTCGCTTCTCGATGAGCTGCCCGTGCTCTTTGAGGAACGTGCAGAGGAACAGGCTGAGGTTCTGGATGAAGTTCTGCTCGTCGTCTTTCCCGTTGGCGTAGGCCAAACGTATGTTGGTGTTCAGAGGCAGCATCTGAAAAACAGTAAGAGGTTCAGGTTCTCAGAGTCTCACAAACATCATGATGTTTATTTAAATGGTAACAGACTACAGACCTGTTTGAGCTGACACATGGTCAGAGTGAAGAGTGTGACGAACTGCTCCTCGTACTGACTGACGCTGACGCCGGCGATCTCCGTCAGGCACTTCAGAGTCACGTTGCGGAACATGGGCACGTTCAAAAACTGGGGAAAAAACAAAACATGTTCAGTTAAGTCTCAGTTCAGTTGAAATGAGTCACACGCACAGAAAGCTGAGCTCGATATGGTCTTAAGAGTTTCAATATCGCCATGTATCTGTGATTATTCCTGGTTTTAAAGGCTGTTGATAATTATCATATTTATTAAATAAATGAGTGAAATACACTAATATACATATACACACAAACACACACATATATATATTAGCTTTATATCCACATATATCTCTTATATATCAGGATATAGACTCAAAATATCCAGATATTATACATAAGACATATCGCCAAGCCTTACAGACATTGATTTGATTTATATCGCCACATGTATATCGATTACAAGGTGTATTAATCTGTCACACACCTTATAAACCAACGTGCTGATCAGTTTGGTTTCAAAAATGTAGCCCAGAGGAATCCAGTTCAGAAAACGTAGGAGGGTCTCCAGCGTGGCGTGGACCAGAGGGGCATTCTGGGAGTTTTCCTAACGTTGAAAAAGCAACGATGCGACAAAAATCAGCGTCAAATAAACACAGATGATGACAAGAAAAGATGAGATGAAACTGTGACACATACCATAACAAACTGGCAGAGCTGGAAAATCTGGGAGAATTCATTGCACATGCTGAAAGAAACAACACAATATTTGAACATTTATACTACAGCTGTCCACCAGGGGGCAAACAAATGTTCCGGCTCCACTTTTGGCAGGTGCCATGATGTGATCCAACTTTATTAAGTCTATGCCCTTGTGTCGCGTGACCTTTCTCAAAAGCTACAATCATAATTAACTATGGTTAAAAGAATAGTTAAGGTTTTTATCTCAAGTGTTGGCTTATGAGGTACTGACACAAAGTATCGTAAGAATATGTCCGGCACACTATTTCACCATAAACCGGCCTTTTCTGACTAGAACACCAAACACCAAACCCCAATCTGTGATTTTAGCTCACAGGGACACAGGAGCTGCTGGTCTACTGCTGCCTCGTGTGGTCACTTTGTGTCACTGAGGTAAATCTGAACGCATTATTTAAAGTTTACACATTTAAAGTTCCTGGTGAAGGCAGTAGTGGATCAACTACTCCTGCGTGCTGTGATGTAAAATCGCTGATTTTTTCTATGGGGTTTGGTGCAGGAAGTGATTTACAACGTGACACAGAGTCACCGGGATATTGAGGTACTTTCCTCAAATCTGTCAGAGCCATAAATAACAATATCAAGTTCATTTGCAATGCTTACAGCTACAGGTCATAGTGTGACATCATTGGATCAACTGCCTGCAGCAATATTTCAAACGCCAAATCAATGATTTCATTTAATTTTAATGAGACATTCCATCGTCACTATGATTTTCTTCTTCTGACCTGTCTTTTAGATGCTTGGCCTTGACCTGGGTCATCTGCCCGCTGGAGAAGTCAAAGACCTCTTCACTGAGCAGCTTCAGGATGACCATGTTGTTCTGACAGAGGCTCTCGCTGGTGCGACTGGCTCCCACGATGTCACTGATGAAGGTGGGCCAGTGTTTGGGCCACTCCTGCTTCAGGATCTGCACGACACAGATGTGAAAAAATAATTAGGCTGTGAATTCCGTGACTCCTGCTAAAAATAACAATCCCTTCATTCAAAGTCATGTGCCACTGTTCAAGTGATAGTGCACAGTTTTTCCACCACAAGTTGCAGCACGACTAGACTCAACTCCACTCATTTGTTTTTCACCTGAGCCAGTACTAAAATGTGATGTCATCAGACTGACGGTCACTGACTGGTCAGAGAGTGTTGTCACTGAAGAGTCATGAGCGCGACGCCATACAGACAGTACTGAAAGATTCTGTCAACAAATCTTTTTAATCAACTGATTCTAATGATTCGGTTACATAAAACAACTGATTCTAGTGATTCACTTAAATGAAAACATCTGCTTTACAAGTCACATACAAAACCCTGTCACGGCAGTTTCATGCAGCCATTGTTATGACTCCACCCACATTGAGGAGGCGCTACAGTAATGAAAACAATACCAAACAAAGTAGAGTCGCGCAGTGCTGTGTCTGAACGGTACAGTGGAAAAGTGCTGATAGCCGCGGCTAAATTCTGACATTTTATGGACCAAACGAGAAAATAGCGAACAGATGAATCGATAAAGAGAGTAATGGTTAGTTGCAGCCCGAGTGAGAATATATATAACGTCCATGTACAGAAACGTTTTAAACACACCCTGCTGAGCATGAGAGTGGAATCTGGAACTTTCATCCCTTAAGGCCAAAACAGCGTTAGCTCGTCTGACGTAAGCAGTGAGTGAGTGAGTCACTCTGACTGTGATTTAATGCAGAGTCATTTATGAAACCAAACAACCTTTTCTACCACCTTGTGACAGTGACATGGAACACACACACACACGTACGTACGTGTGTGCGGTTGTTAAGGAGCCGTGAAGTGGTCAAGATTCATTTTGATGATCAGACAACACGTGCTTCAGTGAACAGCTGAACATACACAGCATAATCACCACAGACAATATTTGCTGTGAATTAATATTGTGTTTCATTCCTGATAAGAACTATTACTCTAATTATTATTATTAAGTTATTAAGTTATTAATTAAAAAGAAAAATCCTCTTTTTAAACATCAGCCATTCTGTCCTCAAACCTTCCAGTTGTGAATTATTTGCACGGGTTTATTAGAAAACGGTGAATTTAACAGACCGACTGCTTTACAGCCACATTAATGTAATGTGTCGTTCACGCAGACATCTGCAGGTAAATAAGTCTCACTACAAAAGAAGCTGAGCGGGAGCAGCATGAAGTCCAAAACTGTGACATTTGGAAGAAGAAACTTAACATTCTTTTCTGTTAGTCCCTGGAATTCAACGACAAAAACTACTATTTCTAAACAAAGCTTCTGTTAATAACATCTCAAGACTCATTAAAAATATTGCTTTTACTTAATTAATTTTTGTTGTTCTAACTCTTTTCAAACCTTATCAGTTGCTAATCTTGAGATTGTCGAATGATTCCAAGCTAAAAGGTTTTGTTTGGTGAGACTTTGAAAGGTTGGTAGGAAATTAAATGTCAGCGTGTCAATTGCAATTCATTGTGTACGACATGTGTTTGGCTTTGAGTGTAACGTGACGAGTTAAACGGCGTTCACTTAACGTTACATTAATACGTAATGTGACGTTGTTTCATTTATTACAAATGTATTATTTTGTTATGTCGGCATCAAAAGATATAAATAAATGAAACTTTAAGCCCTATAAGCAGTGTTCATGTGATTTTATGATGCATAATAATCGTAAAATCGTGATTAATTCTCAGACAATAATCGTACCAAGAGAATGTATAATCGTGACATCCCGACTATCATTTTTCTGCTTCTCTCCGGCTTAAACCCACTTTTCTTAAGTTTCTAAAGGTCAGTTCGATGTTTTTGTAAAACACATTTCTCTCAACGTTACACAGCAGTTATGATGTTTAAACACATATATATGTATATATATATATATATATATATATATATGTGTGTTTGTATATATATCTTGTAATACTTGAACTTACCTGAACAAGGATCATGTTCAGCTTCCCAATGTACACTTTTTCTTTCTAAAAACAAAGAGAAAAGAGAAGAAACAAAGCAGGTTTACATTAATGTGACATTGTTTCTAACTAAGAACAGTTAAACACTCACTAATTAAACACAACACATAATTAAAGATAATTATGTTCAAAAAGTTCAACGTTCTCGTGTGACAGGGTAACATCTATATATCTCTAACTTATGATGACGATTAGTCATTGGGTCCATTTAATGTCAGAAAATGTTGATCAGCGTTTCCCCAAACTTGTCCATAAACCAAAGTTAATTTTAGTTTGAATGATTTTTATATATATATATATATATATATATATATATATATATATATATATATATATATATATATATATATATATATATATATTGTGGGAAATAACCAGTCTTTCCTCTGTTTCCTGTAGTGGTTAAGATAACTATCTACAAACAGTCAAGCTGTGAATGGAGGCTGGGGAAAGTGTATGATAAGGAAGGGTCAACGTAAGGGTTCCACATAATGGTATCTGTTAGTCGTCGTAAACATTAGGTAACATCTAATGGGGTCATAAACGTTATTTCTTGTGTCTGTGTTTGTTTTACTTTGATGTTTCTGTATAAATGGTAGAGCCTTCTTGAGAAACGGGAGAGAACATTTAGACCTTCTTGGTGACAGGGTCTCTCCTTTATGCATGAAGTAAAGATTTGATTCACTGAACACTGATGACTCCAAATTTCTTTCACAATATATATATACACACATATATATATATATACATATATATACACATATATATATATATATATACATATACACACACATATATATATATATATATATATATATATATATCACATTTAGGAAGCTGAAAAATCACAGAAACTTGCTTTAATTATGGGGAAAAAAAGAGTGGTTTATGGGTTTAGTTAAACTTTAAGAGAGAATGTCGTTAGTGAGTAAATGTACAGCAATGCTGATGACTGGCTTTTTAACTTAATGTTATGCAAGCTCATGTGTCTTGTCTATTTTTCCACAGATGTCACACATAAACATCAACTCCACAAAAAAGCCCTTTTGACGGCGAAAAAGTGAGAATCCTGGGATCTTCTTCCAGGATGGACAGACGAGCAGCAGGTGAAAATCACAGAAATGTGATGATGTTTGGTGTGTGGTGACGCAGCACACACACACACACACACACACACACACACACACGCGGTGTGAATCTTTAGGTACCTCAGGGTTTGATTTGATAAAGACTCTTCAGTGATTCTAAAGTGGTGATAAATTTGCATCTAAATGCATTTTGTGTATTTATATGGAATCAGATTTGTGTCAATTATTTTAAACAACACTTTTTAAGAAGCAAATAAAGTATCATTCTAATCATTCAAAAATAATGTATTTTGTCAGAAAATTCTGACTGAATTAAACATGCCATTGCATTTACTTCCATTGACATTATTTAATACAAAATGGAACGACATTTCACTGAAAAGCACTGAAAGAAACAAGAATCTAAATCTTTTAAAATCGCCTCTCGCCACCTCTGGGGGGCGCTAACATGACATGTTGTTGCTGCTGCTGCTGAAGTTTGTTACATCACACGTAAAATATTGTGCCACTTTTGTCCAGCTCGCTTGTTCTTCCCCCCGTACTTCATAGATGTAATTTTTTAATCCAAATTATGATGGTGAGATTTTCCAATTAAGCGATAGCCTTCGCTCCGAACATCTGCTAAACCTTACGTGCGACGTCGAACCAGTTTATTGATTATTGAACATAACGCAGAGAGTTTTTCTTCAATAATTTCTCCAATTATGGCCGTTTCATGATCGATTCATGAAAGACAGAATCGCAACGCATCAGGAAATAGACGATTTCTCCCACCTCGAGTTATAAAAAGCACACAGAACAAACACAGCATTAGCCAGGGCTTACAGACGTGTGTGTGTGTGTGTTATTGTGGAGGTTTGGCGTCACATACTAGGTGTAAAAATGTCTGAGTGGTGATAAGAGTGGCTCCACTTTATCATGGTCGATGCCAGAGGTGTTTAACGCTATACATGCAAAACAGGAAAACTGCCACCAAGACCAGCGACACACGATTCAGTGCTCGCAGCACAAGGAGCTTTACAAGAAGCTATGAATATAGCTTCCTTAGTCTTAACAGAGACAAACAGGCCTGCTCAGTCAGCTCCACAGTCTTGATTCTCTTTTCCCTGAAAGGTCTGTGCAGCTCAGTTTAATGTGTAACATTTAGCTTAAAAGCGACACAAACACCAGAAGATGCCTCCTCAGCAGAAAGTTAAACACTGACAGCAGAGAGGCCGGGCATCCGTCACAGACAAGACGACACCAACACTGTGTCATTTTTAAAGTGTTTACCTTCACCACAACCAACTCTCGCCTGCAGTCAAACGTCTGATTAAGTGTCGGCAGACTGTGACCACTGTTACGACTCTTTTCTGATCCGAAGACCAGTTTAGTTTTAAAAGCTTTGATGTATGTTCAAACAAAACATGGAGAAACACATTTTCTGATTTTTAAGATTCTTAAATGTGAATATATTCTTTGTTTCTTTGCTCCATAGAACAAATAAATCATTTTGGGTTCTTGGACAAAACAAGACATTTTAGAACGTCAATGGAGGAGGGTGGAGCAGTGGTTAAGACCTGTATCTTGTGTACTCAATTCCATTGTAAGTCGCTTTGGATAAAAGCGACTGCTAAATGACATGTAATGTAATGTAATAATTTCCAGCTTTGACAAACATCGATCGACATTTTTCTACATTTTATGGCCCACACAAGCAGAAAATTAACTAATTATTAATTAATTGTTTAGAAATATACACAACTGAAAAAAAATTGACGTCTTGGCAAATATAGTACCGATTTTTTCAAAGGAAAATGATGACATTTACCGGGGACATTGAATGCATCTCGTTAGCTCAACTTTGATGCATTTGAGTTTATACTATTTGAATAACCGCCAAAAATCCTGTAGAATTTTTACGAGAAAATACTACAAAATATGAAACTATGTCTCATTAAAAGAAAGTAATTGCGACACTGAAGTTTGCCATTTTTATGGCCCAGCCAAGTGCTCAGTTGAAAATGATTGACCGATTAACAGATTACTCGTGTTTATGTTCACGTGTTTGTACGTTGTCGCTCATTGAACTCACCTCCACTTGTGACGCGTCTGACGAAGTCTTGATAATGAGACCGACAACGTACTTTTTTATACCTGGCAAACAGACAAAAGAAAACAAAAAACACTTGAATTAAAAAAAAGTGTTCATATCAACACATCTCAACACATCCTGACATGACGAGCTGCCTGCAGCGTGTTGCTCAATCCTCCTCAGCATGTCTGTAGGCTCGTAACGAGAATCAATCTGCCAGTTTTTAATCTCAGTACGGTTGTACAAAAACACAGGTGTGGTCCTATATTTTCTTAAGGTTGCCAGTTTAAAGCTCTGCCACCCACTGAACATTAACTGGTTCAGTGGCAGCTTCGTGTCAATGTGGGCAGAGCATCTTCAAAAACAACAATGTCTTCAGCTCCCTCACATTAAGCCCCGTTTCCACCTATGGTCCCAACTCACCTCACCACGGCACGACACGGTTTAGATTGGTTTTCCACTACAAAAATAGCAAGTGACTGGTGACTTGTAAACTCAGTTGTTTTCACTGTAACTGAATCATTAGAATCAGTTAATTAAAACACATTTGTTCAGTACTTCCTCCATGACTGGGATACTTGCCGGTTGTCCTGCACCGGGTTTTGCCACTTGAACAAAATTCATGAATCTACGGTCAGAAGCAGGGAGGTCTTAGGTAAATCGGGAAAAACAATTATTCAACACACGAGGGAGAAAAACACTCACTCTCCCACACCAAACACCGAAAATCAGTGTTTTTAACATCACAGCACACAGGAGTTGCTGATCCGCTGCTGCCTCCATCAGGAAGTCATCAATCAGTTCAAATGTGTCATTTTGTGACTTCTGTGTTTAAAAGACCTCATATTTACCTCAGTGACCACACGAGGCAGCAGTAGACCAGCAACCCGTGTCCTCCCATGTGCTAAAATCACTGATTTTCTCTGTGGACTTTGGTGTGGGAGATTGAGTGGATTTTTTCAAACAAAATTTCACTATCCCTTGCCAGTAACACTTGAAACATCCTATTCTACTGGCCAAAAGAATAATGTGAGAGATAATTGTCCCAGAAAACACAAAACATAATCATAATTTGAGGCTTGATTATCTAAAAGCAACGTGAGCAGCACCAATAGCTTGGGTTTCAAAAAACGTCTCTAAAATATAAACCTACACAAAGATCTAATCTCAGTGCTCGGGTGGTTTTGGTCGAACCCTCTGTAATAAAAACAGCTGCTACAGCGCGGAATCCAACCATTTTGCAGCAGCCAGTACAAACCATTGGAGCAGAAAACAAACCAGCGTGCTTGGTGGGGGGATACCTCTCAACCTGGCAACAGCACGTCACAACATTCAAGAAAAAAGAGAGAGCGAGAGAGGAAGAAAGACAGAAACCAGCACTTCATACAGTTTTTAGAATGAAAGAAAACGGTGTTTTACCTTCACACTGATTCCTGGGCAGAATCTTCCATCTCGTTTTGATAACCGTTTCCAGAATCTGAAGAGCATAGTACTGGAACACGCAAAGGAGGAACAAGCATTAGGATAAAAACGTCTTTACAGTCAAAGTCAACAACGACAACAGGCACTGTGTCATTTGTATACAAACCAAAAAAACAGTATGAAGTGGACCCGTTCTGGAATTTAACTTTAGTATTTTCCTACACTGGTCACGACCAAACCGTGTCTCTCATGCACTTCATTCAGTCATTAGTTGTTTTTTGGTGTTTTACCTCTCTACACGAGCAGCATTAATATGGAACACTGCAGAAGTCCTGCTGTTTCTGACAACACCACACCAGACACAGACTAAAACACAAGTAAATACAATAGAAAACACTTCACTTAAGAGCTTTTTGGCTTCGGAGGTGAACAGAACCTACAGTTTGTGGTGGGTTGGGCATAAAATGACTTCTGCTTCTGGTATGGGGGCTGATTCTTCAGGATTGTGAGGTCATGCAGCCAAAGTTGCATGACCTCACGGTTTGATCTATAGACGTATATAACCGGCGTTTACACGAGGCAATAGCTTGTTTCCAGGCCCAAATTTAGCCCAGAAAATAGACCAGCTGTAATTACATTTTAATATTTATGAATGCAAGTTCAGCATCGGCACCACATTAAATTAGATTTCACTGCAGTGCAGTCTGATTGACATGAATTCAAGATTCTGTGGTGGGCGATTTTATACACAAACCTTAAAATTTCTTAATTAGAAACAAGGACTTCTTTATACAACGTTGACTCCCCTGGAAACATTGAGGACAGGTAGTTCCCACTTTTATTTCACCATTAGAATCTTAAATCAATCTTGAATTCATCCAATTTATAGTCGTAAAGACCATTCACACAGAGCCAGGTCCAGTATAAAAGGGAGGATATGTAACACGCAATATTATGCAATACATCTGCAAAAATGACTGCTTTTGAACATGTTTTGGTTTCATTTATTACTCAAATTTCCTACATACTAAGATTGAACCAGAATCCAAAACCAGTGAAATCTCATTGATACCAGCCCTAAACCACGTGGGTCAACTATGGTAACTCGAATATAAACAATATAGATTATGGTTAAAGTCTTGGGTAATCCCAATTCAGCCTGCTGTTTACTGGTGTGTCCGTCACAATGAACAGCAAGACAAACCACAGTGTGCGTGCCCTGTAGTAACGTCTTATCACTTAAGGGATAGTTCATGTTTTTTTTCCAAGTGTGGTTGTATGAGGTGCTGACACAGAGCCAGTGATTACTTTCTACACAAGTTTGTTTGTGTGCACTTGTGTGTAAAACACGCTCACTCTCCCAAACCTACCTCCATAGAGAAAGTTTTTTTTTAGCTTGTGGGATTATAAGAGTTGCTGTCTCGTTCTCCCTCATTTGGTAAGTTTGTTTAATTAAGTGAAACAAAGTATTTCAAACATTTAGGTGACAAAATAACACCACCACCACTACTACTACTACTACTACTACTACTACTACTACTTCTTCTTCTTCTTCTTCTTCTACAATTACTACAAATTAACCTGCAAGAAAAACAAGGACATTGAAATGTATTTGTACAAGACATAAAACACTATTTAATACTTTATTAAACCAGTTAAAATCTTATTGGGATTAAAGAAAGAAGTCTAACAATGTCACAATCTAAAGTCTTTATCTCACTTTGAGACAGAAGTTTATAAACCACTCACTCTCCCACACCAAAGTCCAAATCCAGTGAGCTCACAGCGCCAAAGTGACAAAATAACACATTTGAAGTAACTGATGGAGGCAGCAATGGAACAACAACTCCTGAATGCTGTGATGTAAAACCGTCGTTTTTCTCTATGGAGTTTGGTTTGAGAGTGAGTGGTTTTAAGGAGGCAACACAAGCTTAATTTTCCAACTGTTTCTCATGAACATTTGCTTGGCAATGACTGAAATAAAGACTTGAGAAGCAAAAGTATCATACAGCAAGCTGTCTTTTATCAGTGAGACAAAATAAATCCAGGAGTAAAACTACAGAGCTGCGACAGAGAGAGAGAGAGATAGTATTTATCATCTGCCCTTAAACAGAAGACACAAGGCTGAGTGGAAGCTGGTTCAAACGAGTTGTGATACAGTGTCCTACGTATGAACCTATACACTGTGTAAGGTGAGTACAAAACATAAAGGGTTACACAGTTCAGGCAATCAGTGAAAAAGGAATATGTGGGCTCAGGTGCTGTAAGAGTTTCAGATAAAGAGACAAACGTATCCTTAAGATGTCGTCACTGAGCAATCAGCTCTGTGTGTTCCTAAACAACCACACTGAAATTAAACAGAACTATCCCTTTAACAGTGAAGTATAGAGAAAAACAATGAACATAAATATACAAATTGAAACATAAGTGAGCTTCTATTGTTACTTAACTGACTGTTTCAACTGTAGGGATCATCAATCCGAACGTACAGTGACTCCAAATAATATTAAAACAGGGATTATTGATGTGGTACAAAGAGGTAGATTAAAGGTAAACAGAGTTTTCACTAAAGGGCAACCGTTTTTTAAATGTACATTTATGACGCATCAGAGAACAAGAACGTGTAACCATAAGTAGATTTTGAACTGTAAGTCGGATTTTAAGTGTTTTTAACTGATCTACAGTTGGACATTGTTGGCTTTGAGTCGGACTTCGCGCTCATGACTCTTCAGTGACGACACTCTCTGACCAATCAGAGGCCGGCAGTCTGTTGACGTCACATTTTAGCATCGGCTCAGCTGAATCTCGACAGAGCAGGAACTTAAAAAAAAAAAGGTTCGAGTACTGTATCCTGGAAAAGCGTCAAAAAAGCTTTATCGACAGAGACCTTTTGACAAAAGGAAAAGCTTGGAACAGTAGACGTGATTGCAGGTCTGGTTCTGTTTGGGCTTGGGGTCGTCTGATGAGTTTGGGTCGGGTTCAGACTTGAACTTTACTGTTCTGCTCGTATTTTGGACGTAATTTTGTCGCGGGAGCATAAACGATGATCCCTACAGACGAAAGTGAAGTCGCCATCATCTCTAACTGCAGCCTGCACCCTCCCTCTGTCCAATGAAACAGATGCAATAGAAACGGATGAACAGAACTGAGTCAAAGGGAATTTAAAAAAGGGTAGACCTTGTGGAGGCCTGCCGTCAAAGCCTAGCTGTGTCATGATGCACAGGATGACACACCCCGTTTCTTCCTATTACAAGCCATAAACATAATGGAACATTGTGATTAATATCAAAAAAGAGTCACAGCTTGAATTCAGTACATTTGTTGTTTATCTGTTTGTTTTATTTATTTAAATCAAATATAATAATTACTGTAGCGATTAAAAAGTGCTTTGAAATTACGCACTAATGTAAGAAGAGAAATGTAGAATTCAAGAGGTGTTTACCTTTAGGTTTCCTCTTTTCCTCTAATGTGCCCCCAAAAAATACACAATTTATAACTAGAAAAGAACACGGTTGGTGAATCAACTCAGACATTAGTAAATTAAAAGAGATGGTCAGTGTTAAATGCAAACAAACAGAGTCACACCAGTGTCACCGTTACTTTGAGGAAGTAAAAGCACTTAGTGCTGTTGTCAGATCATTAAGAAATAAAGATTTCACCGTCACGTAATTAAGACAAATTATTTCAAATCACTTCATTTTAGGGCTTTAATTGATTTCAAACAATTAAACCAGGTTTTTAGATTTTTCAGCTTCTACAATGTCAATATTTCTGGCATAATTGACACTTATCCTACATAAGTGAAATAAATGTTGAATAAAAAGTCTGAGTGAAATATTATAAACCTTTTATAGAAATGTATCGACAATCACGGGTTGGATTTGTTGTCATTTTCAAAAAAAAAACACGATATAAAAAACTTTTCAAAAAGATTTTCTATTGTTCAAAAACAAGTAATTATTCTTATGAATTGTGCTTTTAAATTTGATCTTATCTCTCACACAAACTACACTCCCATAGATGTCAAATCAAACCGATTTCATGCTACCCGCCACTTGTATGTACTATGTATGTTTGTGATATTTACAGATTAATAAATTATTTTTTTATTGTGAACTGCATGTCGTTCCATATCAAAACAAATGCTTTAATTTGGAAATATATTGTGAGCGAATGACGCGCAAATCAACTCACCGATTCATCTGATGAAGATTGTTTTGATTAAAGGGAGAGAAGTGACAGCAGAGATATATCATATTTTAATGTTTTGAACAACAGGAGGTGGTAACTAATAAGCAGAGACTCGCAGTGATAGCAATGTGGCGTTTTGATGTTTTATCTGTAAATTTGTCCTTCTGATAACTTCCTGTCTACAGTTTTAGTCGAGTCAATCCGAATCTTTCGTGATGGGTAGATGATCACCCAAGTATGTTCCCGTTAAGACACTGATGACGTCAGCATCACATTTTCCAAAATCACAGTGGGAAAAACTGTATTAACAAATCATCTTATGTCATAGCTCAGTCATCGGATTTGAACAATATTTGTTATGTGTATGCAGGTTCAGAAACTCTGCCATCAGTCCAGGTTTGAGGTGGATCGGATCCAGATTACGGATTTTGGAGGCAATTTAAATGTAGACTAGATGTGTGTAACTAAGCGACATCTTAACAAATGAAGATGAATTGTGTCGCATTCATGTAAGATGGTTTATGTGAGAAGGTAAAGCTCCAGTGTTTAATCTTTGACACAGCTTTTTAAGTCTTCACAATTCCTTCCTCAAAGCACAAGTGTGTGTGTGTGTGTGTGTCTTTCCACCACAGTTGTGTGGACTGGAGCAAACTTACTTTAGTGTTCATGTTCTGGGAAAACTCCAGGATGGTGTCCACTCTCGTCCAGGCGTCCGGATGCTCTTTTAAGTGCGTCAACACTTCTTGGGCCATTCTTTGCTGGAAGACAAAAAGCAATGGATGAACTAACCGATAACCAGTCACTGAAATTATCAAACATTAATTATCACAAGTGTTTTTTTAATAAGTAAAACCAGTTCCTGTGATTTTACAGCTCCTTAAATGTGAATATTTTCCAATTTCTTTGCTCCATATGACAAAGAAATCACAAAAACAAAAACAACAGTTACAGGTATGTAACATAACTGGTAGAATGTGAAAATTAATATCAACACATCTTTTTTCTGTCTATTATTTTTGGGAGCCGCGTGTGTCAATGCTGCACAAATGTTCCCAAGGTGAGTTCACAACCAAAGCCAACGCACAGATGTGAGTAAAGTGGCGCATTTTTACGTCATCCGCAGTTACGTGTTATTCATTCCATACTTTGGCGTAAATAGTGTTTATCTTAAGTTATTTGTTTTATTTTGGAGTTGAATATGTGCTAACCCTTTGCACATATTTACACAGTGGTTCTACATTTTAATTCTTCAGTGTGACCAACCAACTGGACACAACGGTGCAAATTAATACTAGGCCACTTTCGTGATATTACTGTCCTCTAAAGGTGACCAGAGACACTAGGTTGCGTGTCAATAACGCAACTCTAATAAATGCAATTTATAGTGTTACATTTGTACGAATCACAGTCAAGCACCAGCTACTCTAGATTCGGCTTAGGGCCCATAAAGGTGTGTCTGTCACACAATGGAACACCGAAAATTAAAAACACAACGGTCATGTTGTGTTTATATCTATTTTAACAGATGACGCACAGAAGTCAGAATCGTGTTTGTTCAAATTAAATAAACAATAACAACTGTACACCTAATATGATTCCAATTACAAACAACAAACCTGTGGTCCCACTCCATGATACAGACAGTTCACCACATTGTCCAGCAGGTTGATATCCAGTTTCTGGTTGAAGTCCAGCAGCTGCTGTGCTGCATGGTCTGCTAACATTGTCATAACTGCTGGCATAGAGCTCTGCAACAAGGACAGCAGAGGGGAGGAGGGGGAGAGAAGGGAGAGGGGGGGTCAGGAGTGCACACAACACATTCAACAGGCAAAGTCATGTGAACTGTGCGTCCAGAAACAATTCCAAACAGCTGATCAAGTAACAAAACACGCCTCTAATCCCCACAGCAAGCAATCATTTGAAGAAGCTAAGCCCCCGCGCTGTCACTGCTCAAAGTTTACAATTACAGAGCTAACATTTATTATTCAAAAAACAGAAAAATACACGTTTTCGGGGTTCTTCAGTTGGACTGGTTTTTACTGGGACTCAGACACAGTAAAAACTTCATTATCTCAGCCAGTAACCTTTAGACTGTTGCTGTGAAGTTAGGGGCCGTGTGAGTTCGATCAACGGGAGGTTTTATAATTGCTCTATTGCAAATGAACTGTAATGCAAACAAAAATCCATGTCTTTAAGTGCTCGTAACTGCCAACGACCACCTACAAGAAAACACTCAGGTAACACCCACCCCCACACAAGCGCCAATAAATATTAAACTGAAGCGATTCAGTTAAAACTCTGTCAGAACAAATTTGATATTATGCCCAAATATAAGTCATAAACCCCGCATTTACATCATTCCATTAATGTGAGTAATATCCTTCCGCCTGTGGAGCTGTCTATCAGAGGCAAGAGTCATTTGTTGAGGGTAAAAGTTTTAAATTACTTTGTTGTAAAATATGATTTCACAGAACACAACAGAGCGAAACAAACAGGGCTAACAAGCGTGCTTGAATGAGTGTATCATGAACTTTTTGGCCTTTGGAATTGGCCTTTAATTTGTACTTCAGGCAAGGGCCTTGCTCCACGACGGCCGCCATCTTGCAGTTTACGTTTTTTTATTTTTATACATGACCAGTCTTGGCAGGCATCAAACTTTGATTTATATATCAATCTATCTATCTATAGATATATGTGTCACTAAACGAGCCACTTTCACATGCGTTAAGACAGTCGACGTCTTAGTACATTAAGGAACGTCTGTCCGTCAGTCTGTGTTTGTGCATGTGTCGTGGGTCACTTGACACGTCAAGTCAAGAGTCCTTTGGTGACTTTGAACAAGTTAATCGCATACAAGTGACTTCTGAAGTTTGGGAATTTATCTAAAGATTAAAAAAGGCATGATTAAGAACTTTGAACTGTCACAAAATAACGATCTCTGGTGTGATGCTGCCCCCCCACAGATCAAAGTTCCTTCTTCTTTTTCCTAGTTCAGAGTTCTTCATCACAGTTCAAAGTTCTGTAATGCAGCCCAACGTTCTCCACCCAGCCGCTTTCTCATCTCCTCATTCTCTTTATCAAAGTTCAAAGCTCATCTTCATTCTTTTATCCCTCAATCCGTAATCCCTCCCGGATTCTTCCTCCCATCTCCTCAGCCCCAAATAGTTCAAGCCTGAGATGCAGGTACTGCACTACAGCACATTTTAATGCTGATGCCAAACTGAGGTGTCGCACAATATCGAAATGTGCAGTGTACGCATCATAAGCTCTACACCGTAACAACATACTGCTCAGAAAAATAAGGGAATTTGTTAAGATTTCATATAGAATCTTGTTTCATGCATTTTACATGTTGTTATTGAAAAGCCACTGCAGTATATGTAGATTGGCGACAGACCATTAGTGTTGTTCAATGAACAGTTACTGACGTGTTCACGTGATTATGATTATTATTAAACAGTTATATTTCGTCAGGTGAAAGAAAGAAGAAAAATCTGCTTAATATATGAGCTTGCAGAAATCTGCATGGATTTACAGCCATATCTTTAAACACATCTGAGATGTTTGGAAAATGAATTAAAATTAGATTTTGCGCCTGTTATTAGACACATATACACACAAATCTTGATCGAAAGGGTCAGGAAAATTCTGTACATTTATGTGGGGACCACAAAAAATCTGGCAATGACCCATCTGTGGGTCCCAACCCAGTGTTTGGGAACCACTGGCATAAGCTTCTCCCCAAAGCTGCCTTTCTGCTTAGGGTAAACTAAATCCCCATCTTAACTATTTACATTTTATTTTCTGCAAGTCATTCTCTTCCCAAATAATTCCTACTATTGTGCAGCCTTACTTGGTTCCCTTCACTGTGCTGATGACAGGAGGCTGCTGCCAAAAATAGGTTGCGCAGTAGTGATCTGTATGGACTGTTGACTACAGCCATTCATAAAAAACAACCCAAACATAGTCAACGGAACCTGCCTCGCTTAATTAATCAAACTCTGTTTTTTCTTCTTCTTCCAATATCATGTGAAATCATGAGAACGACCAGGCGAGGTCACTATTGTTTACATCTGTGAGTGACTAATAAAAATAACAAAAATGTGCAAGTGTGTTGATAGTTGCTAGCACCACATGCATGCAGGCTAATGTAAACAACACACACACACACACAGACACTAGTTAGCGTCGTGGCTACATCATAAGCTATCCGTTCACATGTGCTGACTCTTTCCGACCACTCCCACCAAACAAGACCAGGGATGCTAAAGGCTAGGATACAACTCCAACTTTTAGCCGTTTGCTTGTTTACGTCTGTGAGTGACGTCATGGCTCTCCCTCCTCCTTACGTTTTTGTAATTATAATTTATTATTAAGAATAATAAGAATCTGCAAAGTGTGTTGACAGTTGCTAGCATCACATGCAATTAGGCTAACGTAAACAACACCCACGAACGCGCGCGCCTCACACACACACACAAGTTAGCATCTTGGCTACATGACTAGCTATCAGTTCACATGTGCAGACTCTTTCCAACCACTCCCACCAAACAAAACCCGGGACGAATACGATGTGTTTTTAGCCGAGGATGCTAAGTGTCCCTTCTTCACTTCAAATGTACAACTTTTTCGTTAGCGCGCACACACGCACACACACGCGCGCACACACACACACACACACAGCCGTTAGCATTGGCAGCTCCACGGCGATAAAGTTATCACTGGAGCACCTAGCAACACCAACTTGACATCCGCTCACATCACACGAGAAGTGATGCTGCTGCTCTGGTGTGGTAGTGGAAGTGGGAGAGGCACGCGTGAACTCACTCACTCACTCACGCAGCAGTTTGGGTTACTTATTCATCTGCAGCGACACACGTACGCGGCCCGCGTTAGTTAGTGAGTTACAGCACTTTAGCTAATCCTTGTAACCGTAAAAACAGGAGGTTAATGCTCGCTCACTCACTAGCTAGCAAGCTAGCACGGCTAGGGCGATATCCCACTGCTGATGCAGCTGCAAACAACCACGTGCTAAAACACACATACACATTGCATTTATTTTGAAATCCCCAGTGAAGCACATTAACAAAAAGAAAGCAGACGTTAATCACAGCGTGATGCAGGTACCTACCTAAAGTCCAAGGCTCTGACTGAAAAAGAGTGGCGTTTGTAGCCAGAGGAACTACAAAGATACAGTGAGCGCTTCAGTATCACTGATGAATGAAGGGAAAATAAAAAATATATATATTTCCTATTTAGTGCAGCGTTGTCTGTCTCCAGTGAGTGATGTCTGGCTGCTTCTTTTAAAGAGGAAAAACCCACTGATTTATCCCTAAATCTTTCTCTCACGGCGAACCCTGCGATGTGTCGCTCCGACACATTTTACGGTAAGAAAAAATATAAAAATAAACGTGTTTCACTTCATAAATTGGTGAACTATTGTTAAATGTCCAGCGGCGGGTCTTGGTGCGGAGGTTGCGTGTGTGCCTGCCTGCCTGCGCCTCCTTTCCTCTCCCCTCTCTCTCCTCTCGCAACCGGTTGAAACCGGTTCAGACTGGGAGATTCCATCTCGGTTTAGTTTTCAGCCGATGGCGCCGCGTAAAAATTTGGACTCGGGTCACGCCCACATCACGCCGCGATTGGCTGCGGCGGCGCCGAGCACTTCCCTGCCGGCGCACGATTGGCCGCCTCACGTGTCAGTCTATTTCAATTCGCTCAAGCGCCCACGCGACTACTCCGCCCGTGGAGAAAAAGAGGGCAGACTCCCGTCGCACAGAATGGACTCCGCTTCATCGCAGTATACGCGTATAACTTTACACTTTGTGCGCGACTTACGTGCGATAACCTACACATCCTCCCCCCCTCGCCTCGTGTGCACGCGGAGTCGCGTTACAAACGTTGTGTGACAGGACGTGTCAAAATAAAAGCCCCCTTTTTTAATCACATTTATCCACTTCAGAGTGAGTGAAAGTCCCGGCACTTTTTTGTTCTCTCTTTTTAAAACCGTCACATTTATTTACGTGTGTCCTCTCGTTTCTCCGCAGGTACACTTGTGATTGCGGTCACCATTCATTTGCCTGTTGCTTGTAAGCTGGTAATTTTCCACCAGCCACGAGTGGGCGTGGTTACATGGTCATGAACGCACGGGGTTAGAGAGACATAGAGAGTGAGAGAGAGAGAGAGAGGGGAGAAAAGAAAACGACCTGGAGTCTTAATAATAATTTTTGATTAAATGGTGTCAAAGTGATCAGTGGTGGACGCTTTCAAATGTCACGTGCCGGCAGCAGAGACGTGTTTTGGCCACTGTGGCGCGTGCTCTGGCGCTAATTGAGAGACACAAGTACAGTCAATGTGAAAGAGAGGGAGAGAGACAGAGAGAGAGAGAGAGCACCGCTGTCAGTGGAGGATGCAAACATGACAGCGTCCCCCCTCCTTCCTCCTCCACCCTCCCCTCTTCTCTGTGATCACGTGGTCCACGCGCTACTTGATGGAAAAATACTGGGTTTGGTGTGTAGTGGTGGAGACAGTGCACACACACACACACACACACACAAACAGACCCAGTAAAAGTCATTGAGGGAGGATTTCTCGAAGGGCGTTTGTGTCCTTTTTACCCAGCAACAACTGTGTCCACCACGACCCACTCATGAACACATGCACACACAAACTAATGTTCATTTGTGGGTGAAAAGCGCCCACTCGTGTGCAGTGCATGTTTGCAAATGTCAATTTTTTAGCACCAAAAATCTGCACATTAGTTGTTATAGTACTTTTTTTTTTATTCAGCCTAGTCACAGTCACACAAACACGAGTCAGTTTATTAGGTACAGAGAACGCCTAATAAAGTGTCAGGAGTGGTGCTCGGCGTGGTCTCCCGCTGCTGCAGGTCGTAAACGTCAGAGGTTCAACGTGTTGTACATTCAGAGATGGTCTTTATGTATCAAATCACAGTCTGGTCGTCCACCTCTGACCTCTGGCCTTAACAGAGAACTGCTGCTCATTGGAAATGTGTACGGTTAATGCATGAAGATCCCACATAGACGTCCAAAGTCACCTCGCGTCCACATTCTGATGCTCACAGTTTACATACATCACCTAAATGATGTTTGTGCTGACAACCAAGTGTACCTAATAAAGTGGTCACCCCCAAAAAAAAATACAGCTAGCATCCTGAAGAACAAAATGAAAATGCATACATTAAATTAACTTATAACCTTCAAAAATATTATCATGTAGCATTTTGAAAGTTAAAAAACAGTGTGGTACATATGCTGCGTTTCATTGGAACTGGGAATTACGTCACCTCTGAATTCACCATGTCACAGCACTCTACTATTTCTATTTTGTGCACACAAACAGCATAGCAACATTTCTACTATTATAAATTAAACTGTATTACGTGTGCGACTGATTTAATGTGAAACAAAGTGCTATGAACGTTAAAAGTAGCAGTGTTTATATGTGGTGGTAGTCATCTTGGAAGGTTTCTCTGAGTTTTGACAACCAATGGAATTGAGCTAGCGTCACGTTATACCCGTTTAAAAATATGACAACAGCGTTTTTATTTAAAAAAACAGAAAGTATGTTCCATTTAGCTGGGAGTGACATTCACAGCAGTCCAGAGAGAAGTTGGAGCAAAACATGGACGTGAACATATACCAGGCTAGCCATTGTTAGCCATTGTTAGCATTACCAGTCAACAACAACATTGCTCTACGTGGTATTTAGCTCACACAAATAGCGCAGCAACATGTGTACGATTAAAAATGAACCTCTACTATGCATAGGATTGTTTTGCTGTGAAACAAATGCAATAAAAGTGATTTTAACAGTAAACAAAAAAAATTAGCAGTGTTTGTACAGTGGCAGCCATTTTGGAATTCTAGCTCCGACACAGGGGTAGAAGAAGGTTATGCCATCTAAAAAAAGACGCTAATTAAATAAAACCTGCTCTTGAGTAAGTCTACACAATCATAACAATATGTTTACATCTTTATTTTTTTGTTAGACATTTACCAAAGTTTTTACCACCAGTTTAATCCCATAGAGAAAATCTGCAATTTTACATCACAGCACACAGGAGTTGTCGATTCACTGCTGCCTCCATCAGTAAGTTCAAATGTTTTATTTTGTGTGTTTCAGTGTTTGAAATAACTTCATTTGGATTTACACAAAGTGACCACACGAGGCAGCAGTAAACCAGCAGCTCCTGTGTCCCTGTGAGCTAAAATCACTGTATTCTCTATGGACTTTGGTGTTGGAGAGTGAGTGAAACTTCCTGTTAATAAAATGTATCAAACAGTGAGATGAAGACATGAACATGTCCTCAAGATATCATAGGCTTAAACGATTTTTGTCCTTTTTATTAAGTGGCTAAATCAGTTCAGTTCACAGTTCAATTTAACTCCTCAAAAACCTGGATTAAATGATTTAAATGATGCTTTAACTTCCTGGATATTGTGTTTTTATCTTTTATTGCTGTGATTTATCTGCTCTGTATTCATTGTTGTGACACTGTTAATCCCTCTCTTTAATCCCAATAAGATTTTAACCTGGTTTAGTATAAAATAGTATTTTATGTCTTGTACGAATACATTTCTATTTCCTTAATTTGTAGTAGTAGTAGTAGTAGTACATTACATTACATGTCATTTAGCAGACGCTTTTATCCAAAGCGACTTACAATGGAATTGAGTACAATGAACCAGGGGTGGAGTCGACCTCGCGACCATTACGACCATGATGTCTTTCGCACACAGGGTACTGGTCTTAACCACTGAGCCACTCCACTAAGTAGTGGTAGTACTAGAAGAAGAAGTAGTAGTAGGAGTAGTAGTGGTAGTAGTAGTAGTTGTAGTTGTAGAAGATGTAGTCGTAGTTGTAGAAGTAGTAGTAGTAGTAGAAGAAGTAGTAGTAGAAGTAGTGATAGTAGTATTTGTAGAAGAAATAGTAGTAATTGTAGAAGTAGTCATAATAGAAGGTGCAGTTGTAGAAGAAGTAGTAGTAGTGGTCGTGCTAGTAGTAGTAGTGGTAGTTGTAGTAGTAGTAGTAGTGGTAATTGTTGTAAAAGTATTTTATGTGTTGTACAAATACATTTCTATTCCTGTGCTTTTCTTGGAGGTTAATTTGCACAAATATGAATCATGAAATATGAAGATGTATCATAAACTAGTGCATATTTATCTGTTTGCAAATCTGAAAGCTGTGGTGCGTGGACAACTGTGAGCACGTAAATAACAAACCACAGGAGTCAAAGTGGACGAGACTGGACAGAGATACACATCTGTCACTTATGTGTATGTGAGTACAGTGTATATGTTGTAAATGGGCAAAAGCAGGCCGACCTGTTCTCTCTCTTTGTGTGTGTAGACACCTGGTGTACATGCTGCTGCTGCTGCTGCTGCTGCTGCTGCTGCTGCTGCTGCTGCTGCTGCTGCTCCTGGAGGAGGAGAAAGGACCATGCAGGAATGTGTGAGGATAGAGGACGCAGCAAAATGGCCTCCATGAATTAACACAAGAGATAATAGGCTTTGAAATCTTGTTTGTTAATAACTCGTATATAGGCCAAGTGTCTGCGGCGTGAGGTTGATCTGAGAGCAGCGACTCACTCACTCACTCACTCACTCACTCACTCACTCAGATATGACGCTGGTGATATAGGTTACCATCAGAAACCACTAGTTCAGGGAAGTTGTTTTTTTGTACTCGTACTCAGTCAGAGGTTATAATTGTTTGGGATTTTTTGTTAGTTTTTTGTTTTTTTTGTCTTAATTAGAACGGGTTTTGCTAGATTTAATTAGTTTTTACTTTTTGTAAATGCTTAGTTTTAGTTTAGTGGATAGTGAGTATCCTTGCGTCGCCTTATTTATGTCCCACATGGCAAACAAAAACAAATTGAAAACATTTTATTATAAATGAAAAGAACTTTCTTCTAAATCTTTCAATATTTGCCAGCAGAGAATAAAAGACAAGCTTCACATGAACCCAAAAGATGAAACACACAAATCTTTTGTAAACACACAATTCAATTTCAAGTAGTTTTGTAAAATTATAGCTTACAGCTAAGTTGTTGTATTTGTAAACTTATAGCTAAATGATTGTATTTGTAAAGTTAAAGCTTATAGCTAAGCGGTTATATAAGTTACTGTTTGTAATGTTAGCGCCCACTCAGTCTTATGGGTGATAGTGTCAAATTATTCTACTGCTAATTTCAAAGGGGAAAATCATTCCTGATTTATTTACAGCATTATATTTACTACACCTCTACTTTAGTATTTTTGGTGAGTATTAGAAGTGACGTATACATACAACTTTAAAACAGTTGTCCACTTTTAATATTTAATATTTTATTCCATGGGTAACATCAATTAATCATCTTTAATTTAAATTTTGAATCTCTGATTTGTTTCTTTATTTAATCTAATCTTGCTTTGTTCTGAATTTGTGACTTTGACTCAGTTTTTTGATCCGCGGGTATAAACATATATGTAATGGTTCATTCATTAAAGTTTTTAAAAACAACATTTAATGCACATATAGTGACTGGACTGTCCACAAAACCTCAGCTGCCTCCTGGTCCTCACTTCAGTGTCAACACAGCTGGAATTTAGTGTTAGACGTGTGTGAAGTGTCCCAGAGTGGACTGGTTAAATCTTGTTCTGTCTGGTCAGGACCCGGTGCTTCATTTACATATATTATCAATGCACCACCACCAGGAGGGGGCGACCTCCGTGTGGCAATCAGCTCTAAAAAAAACAAAAAACAAATAAAAGCCTGTGCGATTTGTTGTGCTGACTCATGTCGCTCAACATGTAATAAATTCATAAAGAGAGTTAGTGAAGAGTGGTGACAAAGTTTCAGGGAGGTTACACAATCATCGCAGGCAGAGTGACAACAAATCTCCGTCTCCACGACAACTACGAGTTGTTTTGTTGCTTCACATTTGTTGACACAGGAGAGGAAATGTAAATGACAGTCTGCTGTAGTATACTCAAGTACAGATAAATAAATAAATAACAGCCATCTTCTGCATTCAGGAGTGTTCACACTGACTGCAAATGATACGTGATCCTGCAGCGCCCTCTGCTGGACGATGACATCACCTCTTTTTTAGTAAAAGCAGGACAGTCTTGCAGGAAGGACATGGTATCATTGTGTTTTGACACTGAAAATTAAGTAGAAGTACCAATATTTTGATAACATGTTACTTGAAGGAATACCTCACCGATTTCCATTTAGCTTTGTATTATTAGAATACGGGTAGCATTTTTGAAAAATCATCATTCACCTTACGTACATATTTACTTTACTATTAAAAATCAAGAATTTCACACACATAAGATTTTCAGAATTTGAATCAGGCTGCAAGATTCTTAAAATAACTGATTTACTGATTTAGATACATGTCATGTCATTATTCACCTGGAACGTAACAGCGCCACCATCTGCAACCAAAAGCATTACAAAAGACAACATCTGATATATGATACTGGAGCTCCCTCTGCTGGACAGTGACTGAAACATCATCCTTCTGAAAGTCATAGTAATTCATTTATAAGAAACACTGAGAGATGTTGTATAAGGCAAACACATGAATAAATAATTAGGAAACATTATATATAATTATACACTGTAACAAATTACTGTAAAAATACTGGATATTTTGCACAGTAGTGTACCGTTTTCCATTAATACAGTTGAATACTGTAAATTCTGATGTCTTTGAGGAACAAAATATTAACGGCAAGCTACTGTAAAATCTTACGGTAAAAAGCAGTATTTATTTAAAATTTACAGCAAGCTACCTGTAATTTTACAGTATAATATAGTATTTTTTTCTTTTTCCGTTTTTTTTTTTTTAAATCAGACTTGCTCTTTGGTCAGCTTAATCTGAGCAAAATAAAAAAAAACTCAGTGAAATTAAAACTAGCCCTACACATCAGTGTTTTTATTTGAGATTGAGGACACAATAACAAAAAGGTGAAGAATTAGTTTTCATCCGGACTGCTGAAAGCACCAAACTGGATGAAGCACTTGGGACATCACCTGCTGCTTTCCTCACCATTTTCTCCTGAACTGCGCAGCACACCCTCATCCATCCTGTCCCCGTGGCTTTCTTAAGAAGGTAAATATAGTCTTGCAAAAGACAACATAATGCTAATGTGATTTTGTGTTGGATTAACATTTTATTGACAGTTTTTTGCCAAAAAGATTGAGTCAAAAGTATGTGCCACATGCTAGCATACGCTAGCATACTCTCATTTAGCAACTATGTGGACACAAGTTTAGCTTTCTGTTGAAGCACAATACTTAAATTAGCACAAGTTGGCTTGTTGTCAGATCTACAAGGTTCTGTTTTACCATTTGTTGTTTTACTTTTTCAAGTAAAACGGTTGATGGGAGTTTATAGGGAGACGCTTGTTATCCAGGTTTATGCAAAAGCTAAAAAGTATCTTCAAATGTGCACTAATGTAATATACAGTAGCTAAAAGTTAGTTGACTAGTTGTTGATGTAATGATTTCTTTTTCTAAAGATAGTTTTGCTGTGAAGGCTTGTAGTGAAAACATGATAACTTGCAACATACGTGGTAAAACCTGCAGGAATACATTTGCACATGTCAGGCACATTATCACACATACAGTAATAGTTGTCTGCCTAATGCATCTTTCAAGTGTGGTTTCCCTGAATGCACAAGAGCTTTTTCTAAGTTTTCGGCCTTTCGCTCTTACATGCCAAAAATATATATGTCCATATTAAATGCAAATGATCTTTATCTTACATATTTTCTCTATTATTACATTTTAGGCGCCTCATTGGGATTAATCCTGAGAGGGGAAGAAAGCCCAGCCAGGGGAAGATGGTGTCAAAGAAGACAGGGAAGCTGGCAACAACGGTGAATCCCCATGTGGCCATTCTACTAAAAAATTTGATGGATGACCAAAACTAGCAGTAAGGTTAATTGAAGTTGAATTGGCTGATAATTTGTATAAAATAAAATACAAAGTTTAATGAATGTAATGTTAGCCATCACTTGTCATAGTTCAAGAAAAAATTCTGACAACCAAGTAGTAATGGTGTTTTTATGGATTTTGCAGATACTGAAAATGTTCAGCTTTAATAAATGCCTAATGTTGTAAGGCCATCTCTTGTCTGAGCCATTTCTGTGATAACTATTTTAATTTATTATTATTAATATTATTTTTATTTTTAAATGTAAACATTTTAAATCATTAGTTTATATCACTGTGAAGAACACATTCTACAGTTTTACAGTAATAAGTTGTTAATGGGGAATGCTGTAGGAACTGTAAAATAACAGTATAACTGCAACCAAAGAGCTGACAGTATAATACTGTAATGTTTATTTTACATACAGCACAGTACTGTAATATCTTTACGGTACTAAACTGTTGTTGTAAATCACAGTAGGTACACTGTAGAATAACAGTTTAAAGCTGGCAACTGTAGCTGCCAGTAGTTTACTGTAATTTAACGGGAAATTTTGTTACAGTGTATACTGTACATATATATATACACATATAAATACAGTACATACATGCTTTCATTGAAGATTGTATTTGTAAATTTAGAGCTTATAAAAACTATAATTATGATGCAAAATTAATCAATAACAAAAACAGAATAGAAATTGGATGTAAATTATATAATAAATTGTAATCAAAACACATATATACATATGTATATACGTGTATATGTATACATATAATTTAATGTTGAATGTAATACATTAATGTGGTAAAAATACAATAAAATCTATTAAATATTATTATTATTGTTATTTTTATTATTATAATAATAATATCAAACATATTAAGTATTATAATTTGACTGCGTCGATGATTCTCAAACTGTGGTACATGTACCACCAGTGGTACGCAAGCTTCCTCTGGTGGTACAGAATATTTTTTTACATTTGCTGTTAAGTAAAAAAAAAAGAAAGAAGGAAAATTTAATTATTTACGAAAACAGTGCATTTGTCTGTAACTTTTAAAGATGTGAAGGGACGATCCTCCCCCCATCATTCCTTCAACAATTCCATCACACACTTTTTTGATGGTCTAATTAGAATAATTATTGACTGAAATGCCATCTTAAAATAACAAGAGAAAAATAAAGTACATTGAAATTGAAAAGTGTAAGGTGCATTTTTGCCTGAACAAGGACAGAAACTGTTGTTGTGAATGAAATAAAAAGAGAAAGAGAAAAAACTGCCTCAAGTGTTCTATATTTTCAAATTTTCAAAAATTGTATTTTGTTATTAAACATTTTGTGAAAAAAAAGTTTGGACACCCCTGAGTGTACAAGTTTTGTCAAAGCAAATGAGACACCATGTTTTTTCTGTGTCTCTCTGTCTCTCTCTTGCTCGTCCCGCTGCTTATGTGACGCTAATTGTTTCTGCTGCTTGTGCCAAGTACCTGCTCTTCCTCTGCACAGTCTACAGACAAAGCTCTGGTCCCTCAGCTGTTTTTGTGTCTCTTTAAGGAAAGAAAAGTGTGTGTGTGCTGCCATCTGCAGCGACAACACACACACACCTCTGTTGTTCCCGCTCTGCCTCCCGGCCGTGACTGTCACTGAGCCACAGTCGTACAGTATACACTTTCTCTCAGAGGAAGAAGAAACACACAAAAACACAATGTGGTGGAGAAACAAGAAAACAAAAGTGACACATACGAGTGTTGATATGAAACAAAATAATTCAGAAGCCTCCTGTTTTTGATGCGTTTAGCTCATGTGAGCTAAGGGTAAAAGTGTTTTGAATTCTACAAACTGCACCAAAACACAAAAAAACAAATGTAGTTGTGTGCTTAAAACAAAATAAACCCTTTCACAGCTTATGTGCAGTCACTTTTTGATTCTTTTTTGAGCATTAACTAGAAAATAAACAAAGTTTCCAGGTTTTTTTTTTTCAACACAACTTCATTATTTTGCTTCAGTACCTCCATATGACCAGCAAGTGGCAGTGTTGTTCAGCTTATCACGTCACTGTCTCCTTTTTCTGTCTGCGGGATGTCATATCAGTTTCCTGTTGCTGGATTGACACACACACACACACACAGACACACGCACAAACACGTGCATGCGCACACAGTCTGGTTTCCATGACCTCAGAGGACATTACATTGACTTACACTCATTTCTTGGAGACTCACTCTAATCTCACCAAAACCTAGCATTAAACGTAACATTACTGTAACCATTTTAAAATGGCTTCACCTTAAAATGTAGTCATTTGCATCATTTGTCTTCATAAGGGAAAAAGTCCCCATAAAGTGAGTGCGTAAACACATTAAGGTCCCCACATGAGCAATACCTGGAACACACACACACACACACACATACAAATGTTCTTTTACCGCACATTAAGTGAGGACACTTGTGGATATAATGCATCCCTGCGGTCCTTACCTTAACCTTATCCTTAACCATACATGCAAAATCCTAACCCTTAAACCAGGTCTTAAGTTCCAAAAAGTCTCCACAAAGATTTGTACTTGTACTTTGCACACACTTGTTTTTATGTCTTAGTGGGGACACATCATTAAGCCCCTTAAACCTAACCCTAAAACCAGGCTGTAACCCTGAAAAAGCCTCTTAAAGTCATGGAGACCAGACAAAATGTCCCTTCTTTTGCAAAATCCTAACCCTAACCCTAAACCAGGTCTTAAGTTCCAAAAAGTCCCTTTAAAGTTGTGAGGACCACGCAAAATGTCCTCACTCCCTCTGGTTTATTTGTTAGTTAAGTCACAAAACTAAAGAAAACTGATACAAAGAAAGATGCAATACACAAAACCCTAACCTGAACCCTTAATGTAACTCCCAACCACTTAAATTAAGTCTTAAACCAATAAGCAGCCATTTTTAAGGTGTGACGGATGATGTGTGTACTTTGCACAAACACACACAATCATGTTCTTATATCTTAGTGAAGACACATCATTGACCAAATGCATTTCCTTAACCCCTTTATCATCACAACTAAGTGTTTAACCGTAACCCTTAACCTTAACTCTAACATAAACCTTATTCTAACCCCAAAACCAGGTCTTAACCCTGAAAAAGCCCCATAAAATTGTGAGGAGCGGAGAAAATGTCCTCACAAATATAGGTTTATATGTTTTTTTGGACCAAACAGAGACATGTCCTAAACGTAACCAGTTCCTCAGAAAATGAGGTGCTGCCTCATTAGGACCAGATTCTGGTCTCCATGAGGACTACCGGTCCTGACAAGGTCAGTGTTTATGACAGAAAACATTTCCTATAGAGGTAACAAACACAAGAACACACACTCAGCATGTGTGTGTGTGTGTGTGTGTCTAGTAACAGAAGTCACTGAGTCCCATAAATGTGCACTAATATTAAGTGATGATGATCACAATGAAGACAGAGAGACAGAGAGACAGACAGACACATGTCAGACGTGTCTCGTTTGACTCGTCGCTGGCTTTGACATCAGTGTCTCCAGACGTGACAACTCTCTCTAAAGAGTTCTTTCCTCCTGAAAGAGGTTTGAACGTGTGTGTGTGTGTGTGTGTGATAATTCCTCACTCATAATAACTGGGCCACTGCTGCTGCTGCTGCTGCTGCTGCTGATGATGCTGCTGCTGCTGCTGATGATGCTGCTGTCTCTCAGCACGTGCACATGTGAAGACAACCGGCAGCGGTTTTTAGTAGGACACTCGTGTGCAGCTGCAAAACTGGGAAAATATTTATTTGTACTGCAGTCAAAAATGACTGTAGTCAGGTTTCTTCTGTAAACAGAGAGAGAAAATCCATCATAAACACACACAAGAATGATGAATAAAGAAAGTGTGGTTCCTGCAGGAACTGCAAAAACAGCCCCAATAGAAATACACCAAATATTCTTATATTTATTGAAAATGTCTTGTTTTAAGATAAAGAATGTGACAATGGAGAAGAAATTTAGCTTTATTATAATTTATACAACAAGCCTGTAAATCTACAGCCACATTCAGACAGAAATGTGACTTAAAACGAAGAAAAAGCTGGATGAAAATCGGCCAAATTTAGGGAAGTTTGTTTACTTAAAATAAGTCTTTCTTTAATTGATTCATTTGATTTTAAGAATTTATACTTTAGAATTTCTTCTTATATTTGCCCAAAAATGTAATAGTGAATTTAACGTCTGCAAACCACCGTTTTAGCTTGTTAGTGGTTATTAATGCTTAAAGTAAACTATAACAACTTATTAAGTCAAAGAAAAATATTTATTTTCTTAAAATGAAGTTATTATTCCAGTGCAAAACATACAAGATTTAACTTTCAGGCAAAAAACAAGAACAAATTTTCCCCAAATTTAGGCTCATTTTAAATGTATGAGGCATTTCAAAGAGCAAACAAATGTTTTTGCTCAAAGAAGACAATCAAACAGAAATAAAGAATTTAAATTAAGTAAAAAACACGATAAAAGAGTCAGAGTGAAAGGATTTCGAGGAACTAAGCTTAACCTTTATAACCTTACCCTAACGTAAACTTGGGTGTGGGGATTGATTTTTGTATGATTTTGTATCCGAAACGCTGTCAATAAATATAATAATTAAAGAAATAAAGAAACTTGCAGAATAACTAGGAGTTTGTTCCAGATATGTGGAGCATAGAGACCCAATGTAGATGAGGAAAAATCAAAAATATTCTCAAAAACCCCTGTGGTATTCTGGATTTACTGCCGCTGTGTATTTTGGAGGCTGAATGTTGAGGATAAGCCTCTCATTTCATTATCATCATCCTCTCTTTGTGTGCTGAAGACGCACGGAGCAGTGGATCTGCATCTGTGAGAGGAGAATCAGCGGCAGGTACGCGGCGTCTGTTTGACTTAAATCAAATCACTTAACGCATCTTTTTCCCATAAAATAAACACAGAATTTCAATTTCCATGGAGTCACGCGACGCGCAGACGTTCGTCAGGAAGATCAAACGGGTCGTTCTGGAGCGACTGTGAGAAGAAAAGCTCGCGTAGATGAAAGGTGTCGACGCCCTGATCCAGCCACGAAAAAAAGACAAAGACAAATGTCACATTACTGAGAAAAACGCTGTCAGAGGAAATCTGCCGGCTTTAGCTGCGCTGAATGCTAACATTTCAATTCTGGTTGTTTGTATGTGTGCTGTGCTATTTTTATATGAGAAGTTGGAAGTCGGAACTGGGAATGATGTCGCTTCCGAGTTGACCGCGTTCCTACTGAGAGTCAGACAAAAATACAGATGAAAACCATTATCGGTGATTGTTAGCAACACAAGCTAGTCTACGTGGAATTTTGTGCTCACTTTTGTACAACTGACGTATGTGAAACGTGAAAAAAAGATTCCTCATGTTAGCCATTGTTAGCATTACCAGGCGATAACATCGTCCTACGTGGTATTTTGGGCACACACAAAGGTAAAACTTGAACTATGTTTACGATAGAATTGACGTTAAACAAATAACTTATCAGTGAGAAGTTGGAAAAAGAACATACTGTAAAGGAAAACACATCTCAGGTTAGCAGTTGTTGGCAATACAAGTTACTCTACGTGGTATTTTGTGCTCACTAACAGCGAAAGAACAAGCCTACAGTTAAAAATTAAACACAACTATATGAAGGACTGACTTAACCTCAAACAAATAACTTCCAGGTTAGAAATCGTAAAAAAAAAAACATGAAATGAATGAAAATATATCTCGGACTAGCCATTGTTAGCAATACCAGGCAATAACTACGTTCTACATGGTATTTTACGCACACAAACAAGTAAAAACACAATCCACAAAAAACCTGGATGAAAACATACCCCGGGCTAGCCATTGTTAGCATAACCACTCGGTAACCACAGTGTAGCAACACGTATACGGATAAAAATTGAACAGTACTATGTGATCAACTGATTTACTGTGAAACAAACATGACAGAAGTGAAATAACGGTAAAACTAGCAGAGTGTTTTTACTACTGATGCTAGCGGCAGCCATTTTAGAATCTTAATCTTACATTGATGGGAAAACAGCTAAAAAAAACAGAGTTTAGCCACTTAACAAAAAACTTGTGTTATGAAATCAACTCCAGCTAAAGTCCACGATATGTTAAGAATATGTTTCATGCTTTTTTTCACCGCTAGGCAGACGGAAACTGAAGTGTGTTTTAATTTGTCATCCGCTCACTCTCCCACACCAAAGTCCATAGAGAAAATCAGTGATTTTAGCTGGCGGGGACACAGGAGCTGCTGGTCCTCTGCTGCCTCGTGTGGTCACTTCATTTATGTCACTGAGGTCAGTCTGAATGAAGGATTTTAAACATTTTAAACATTTTTTTTAAAGTGACAAAATAACACGTGAACTTAGTGATGGAGGCAACAGTGGATCAACAACTCCTGTGTGTGTGTGACGTTAAAATCACTGATTTTCTCTGTGGGCTTTGGTGTGGGAGAGTGAGCGGTTTACAAACTTCAGTTTCCTGTTAGAAAAGTCTGTGTAACTGTGAGATAAAGTGGCAAAAACATATTATTTTATTCTTGACATATTTGCTTCTGTTGTTAAGACAAAATAAAATATATATAACGATTTGCAAGAATTGAGGCTCATTTTACTTTCATGAAAATCAATTCTTACAATGTGCCTTTGTTGATACACGACCCACTTTACAATAAAGGTCACAAGGAGCATTAACAACGCTTAATAAATGCTTCATTATAGTTAACTAACGGTTATTCGACACTCCCATAAACATTTACCAGTTAATATGGTATTAAGTGACGTGAATTATTTAACCCGAACAACATTATTTAACGTTTAAATGCTAACGACAGCATTGACTGAGCGTTAATTACTCTGCCCTTGTTGTAAAGTGCCAAAGAAAGGTCACATTTTTGTGCTTTAGTATTTTTTTCTCGTCTCCACAAAGACAAATCAATCTTTTCCTTCCCCCGTCTTCCGTCTTATTAGTGTCCCTCTCATCTGACTGCCGCGTGCCATCATGACTGCACTCCAGGCGCTAATGATAATGTTATAACCCAGACCAATTAGCCGTGGCAATCAGACTCACTTAATTGAGTTGATTATAAGCTCTGTGTCTGAGATGACCTCCTCTGGACGTGGAAAAGACAGAGCACACTTCAGGCGTCCCATCACTGAGCAGCAGACACATGTGATATGACTGTTAGGAGGCATATGTGTGTGTGTGTGTGTGTGTGAGAGATGATTCTTCAGGCCTTCAGGGAGGAGTGATGGACAGTGGCTGGAGGAGGAGGAGGAGGAGGAGGAGGAGGAGGAGGAAGCTTAAACCCAGGGTTCAAAAATCACAACACAGCCTCTGTAATAGACCCGACACACACACACACACACACACACACACACACACACACATCTGATGTTAATTCCAATCAGGGAGAAGAAAGTGCGCTCTCATCCGCTGAAGACACACAAACATAAGGTCAAGAGCAGCTTGTATCAGCAGCGATGATGTCAGGGAGATAATTGACTTTCAGCACGAGGCTGAGAGACGACGATGAACGAGAAGAACAAGAAGAAGCAGGAGGAGGAGAAGAAGAAGAAGAAGACGAAGAAGAAGCAGGAGGTTTGATTTGAGGCTGATGTGCTCTGCAGAGTCAGTGTTTTATAGCAGGTCAGAACCTCACGTCTTAACTTCACCCTGAAACTCAGCTTTTGATGATGTAAATCCACATTTCTGCCAGTTGTTAAGTTAAAAGTCATGAATGGCAGGTCACATGTAATATTTATAGAGCGTTTATTATTATTTTTGTATTAAAACAACATGTTTACATATGTCAAAGTCAATTATTGACAGTTAAAGATGAAGTCAAATTGTTCAAACAAATCAGAATGGCTGCTTCTGTCATTGTCCACTTCATGGTTTCTATGTGGCCATGGATAAATTAGCTTGCCAGTTAGCCAACCTAGCTGTAATGCTAACGATAACGACATTGATGCAACATTTAAATGTAGGAAATAACCATTTAATAATACTTAGCAAACAGGTTAAATGAGCTTGCTTAGCTAAACTTAGCTACAGTGCTAACATTGTTGATGTGCAGCTATGGTGTTTTTATGTGTTCATTAAATGGACTAGCTTAGCTTGCTACTCAATGTAAACATGAAGGAAGTTGCTGAAATGATAAGGTTCGTAAATGTCTTTGTTTTTGTCCACAAACATAAAAATGATTTCTTTGTTTTATGGAGCAAATTTAAGAAGCTGAAAAATCACAGAAACTGCTTTGAATTCTTTAAAAAACTCTCGATGATACAAAATACTTGACGATGAATGAAGTGTTTCAGTGTTTCTGAGTCAGTCAAAATGATTCAGCGCACGTTTTCTTTGTCGCTGAGGCTCTGGTTCATGTCGCGATTCACTGTAAATTCACTGTAAATTCACTGTAAAAGCACATGAACACACGGCGACACATGTGAATGAGTGAACTCCAGCTGGGCGATAACAACGTGGGACGACGTTTGTTTTGATTTACAGTAAAAAAAAACAGGCCGACACTAATAAGGGACACACTCTGGATCAGTGGGCTGCGACGTCTGGGGACCAGAATGTGAGCGGGCCCCTGGGAGCCGAGTTACACTGCTCCCTTTCACGGGCGACTTGGTTCCACCCGTGATCGAATGAAACATTCTAAAAAGGGGACTATTTACTCTTTTCATTTCCTCTTGTGTATCGCACACGCACACGCGGTGGAAACAGGGCACGGCCTAATGTAGCGCGACGACCGTGGTGAATTCATATTGATGGGAAAAGCTGCCTCTGAAGCCCAGCAGCCATGATTTTTTCATAAGCCACCGGGAACAAGAAGTCAGTCAGCTGACAGGTGCTAACGCCGCCAATTGTGCTGCGGATAAGAGACGGGACACGGAGAGGGAGGAGGAAAGAAAAGAGGCGCCTGTGTGTGTGTGCGTGTGTGTGTGTGCATGTGTGTGTGTGCGTGCGTGTGCGTGTGTGTGCGCTCCCCACACCCTGTTCCCTTCTATAGCTGCAGAGCACACTGTGTAAACACCAGAATGCATGTCAAATGTGATGAGTCTTGATAGCTGTAAAACATACCCAAGGACTGCTCCTCACTTATTATCTACAACCAGAGCCCTGCAGCGGCGGCGGCGGCGGCGGCGGCAGCAGCGGTGGCATCCTCCTGCCTCACATCCACGCATGTCGCACCACAAGTCCCTCACTGGAAAACATTGATTATTTTGGCAAAAAGAGAAACACACACACACACACACACAGAGGTGTGATTTCTTTTGTCGTTTCCAACAAGGAACAAAAGAAAATCAGCAAAAATAAATATTTTTGAGAGCGCGGTGCAGCCACAAGAAATATATGAGCACATGGGGGAAGAAATAAAGATGATGGATTTGCTGGCTGACGTGTGTGTGTGTGTGTGTGTGTGTGTGTGTGTGTGCTCTGCAGAGTCTCTGCTTGCTACAGTTGCTGCATTGTTTTTCTTTAAATACGCTGCACACACTCAATCAGGAGATGCCGAGCTAGCACCCGTCATGGCCGCCCCTTTGTTGCAATAGTAGAGACGTAATGTTGTCGTGTGTTTTCACTTCACGTTTGTATTTTGACTAAAAAAGAATAGTTTTTTGACGTTTTGTAAAGTGGAGAAATCTTCTGAACCAAAGTCCAGAGAGAAAGTCAGTGATTTTAACATCACAGCTCACAGGAGCTGTCGATCCACTGCTGCCTCCATCACTAAGTTTGTTTGGATTGACCTCAGTGACTCAAAGTGACCACACGAGGCAGCAGAGGACCAGCAGCGAGTTAAAATCACTGATTTCTCTCTGGGGTTTGGTGTGGGAGAGTGAGCGGTTTACGGCCGTCTCAGGGTGAAATAAAGCAATGAACATGTCGTAGACTTAAGCTAACTTATTTTATGATGTAAGTCTTTTGTTAAGTTGTTAAAAAAAAATTTTGTTTCCTTTTTTGAGAGCAAACGACAAAAGTGTTGAGAGACCCCGACGCAGTATTTTGGTATTAAATGAAACAGTGCTGTGTGTTCGACTCATAGCTCAGTTAATGCTAAAACTAGCAGTGTTTGTACGAGTGGCAGCCATTTTGTAAAATCCTAAAATCGGTATGTGAGTTTAAAAATCCAAAGTCGGGGGTTTTCCTGAACATTCCGTCTACCTTCAGTCTGCAGTGTGAGCGCACAACTGTGCACCTTTGTTTGCTGTGTCTCTCAGTTTGTTGTGTGTGTGAAAGAAGCTGCTGCCGGCAGCATCATCATCAGCAGCAGCAGCGGCGGCAGCATCAGCAGCAACAGCATCAGCAGCAGCAGCGGCGGCGGCGGAAGCATCATCATCAGCAGCAGCAGCAGCGGCGCGGCAGCATCAGCAGCAGCGGCAGCATCAGCAGCAGCAGCGGCGGCAGCATCAGCAGCAGCAGCATCAGCAGCAGCATCGTGAGGCTCCAGGGAACCACTGGAGATTGCAGGCAGAGGGGCTGATAAGGCAGCTCGCACCATTCATCAGGCCAAATGAAGGCAGTAAAGTTGACTGGAGGAACCCAGGCATCGCCCCAGGATGGCAGCCGGCCTCTCAGTGCAGACCTGTGACTAACACATGCACGCATGTACACACACACACACACACATATACACACAGGAGGAAGTGAAGGAGGAAGGAGGAGGAGGAGGAGGTTTAGTGTTGAGGATTCAGGCTCAGGAGAGAGCAGCGTAATAGACCTCCAGGAGCAGAGGCCCCATCTCCAGCGACTCAGCCTCCTGTCGGGAGCAAACGTGGCCCCCGCTCCACTCAGAAAACATCCATCAGACAGATAGTACTGTAATCCAGAGGTGATACATTAGCCGCGGTGCCGGGGGGACAGTGTGTGTCGGTGATGGATACCTCCACAGCTCCCTGCTGTTGTCAGAGGAGCGACGACTGCTGCTGCTGCTGCTGCTGCTGATGTCACCGTTTGAATTCATACCAATGCGATGCTGTTTGTACTTTCCTCTTAATCACAGCAGCCAGAGCATGGAGACTCTTTTTTTTCACTTCACCAAAGAAAGTGCCACTGCCACGAAGTTGCACACTTATGAAAGCAATACATTACTTAAGCACTTAGGCCGCGCCGAGGAGGAGCGATGAAGCTACTTTAGAGCGTCGCTGCTGTGTTTATAAGACTGTATTAGTGTCTCACTGGTGCTGTGATACAGCCACGTACCATCCATTTGTGCAAAGACTCTATCTTTGCTTACATAAATCCCACCTCGGGGTTATTATGAATCTGATTTATTTGCCCCGCTTATGTTTATTATTGTGTTTTACGGTTTATATTCCGTGTTAAACGCCGTCGATGGCGCCGCAGAGTGCGCGCGCCCTCCGATGGTTTATGGAGCCGCGAGTGCCAATAAACAGGCAGCCGCAGCCTTTTGGATGCACATCTTTAATGTTTTATGCATGATGAAGTCAATGTTTAGCGCGCGGGTTCAAGGCCAAACGGTTAAGCACTCGCAGGACTTTTGCAAAGCTACACGCGGGGGATGAGCGGTGGTACGGGCTCGAGCACCGTTATTGTAATGAAGTAATAATACTTCATAATCGTGTTTAAAGTGATAATATGCGGGGGGGTTTTAACGTGTGGTTGCATGAGTTACTGACAGTCAAAGCAATAGCAGTGAAAACATGGCTGCCAGTGGGAGACACAGGATTTCAGCCTTTAAAGGTCCAGTTTGTGGAAAATAGTGACATCTAATGGTGAGACTGCAGATTGTAACGAACCATAACAGGCTCTATGTACCAGAAAACATGTTATTCATCGTTTACGTTGTACGAAACACACATTCTGATTGTTCCCTCCTGGATGTTGTAGAAACATGGTGGCACAAGATGGCTGCCTCCCTAAAGCAAGGCCCGTACTTTAAGAATATTTTATGATTCTATTATTATTCTAAGGCTACAAAAACCAAATTACTTTTATTTTAAATTAATAACATATAAACATACTTATTGATAGCTGGCATTAAACCCTCCAAAATTATACACACTGGACCTTTAACAATTTTTTAACAAGTCTACGGCGTCTTAAGAACATATGTGCAACTTTTTTAAAGTTTGTAAACCGCTCACTCTCCCACACCAAACTCCATAGAGAAAATCAGTGATTTAAGCTCGCGGGACACGGGAGCTGCTGGTCCTCTGCTGCCTCGTGTGGTCACTTTGAGTCACTGGAGTAAATGTTAACGAAGGATTTCAAACGCCGCATTTGAACGTAGTGATGAAGGCAGCAGTGGATCAACAGCTCCTGTGTGTGACGTCTCTGTGCTTAAAATGGTGACAAAATACAGAATATACTTAACATATGCTTCATACAACACAATTTTGATCAATTTGCTTCTCATTTACAGTAAATATTAAGTAGTTTTCTAATTTTCTGTTGTTTTTTTACTCAGTGTGGTTTTCCCAGTCCTCCTTCGTCAGCCATTAACACAGTCATTGTGAGTCTGCGTTGGACCAATAAAGAGGTCTGGTGTGGGAACTGTGGGCCGTGTAAGTGATGAAAAGCAGACTGCAGTCCGCCAAGGACAGCGGCACAGATTGATGTCAACACCAAAGCGGCGCACGGTGACACACACTCTTCACAAATGTTTCCATTAAAACAGCAGCAGGAAAAAGAGCGAGGGATTTTTCCTCTTCAAAGATCACGGCTCGATCGATCGCGATATCGACCACTGGAAAAATACGAACGTGCTGCTCTCTGCTGAGATGCTTGTACTTGGAGTGCATGAACAAGTCGTCACATCTGAGCTTCACGATCATTTGTCACCGGCAGCCGCTCAAAAACTGACCCAAGGTAAACAAATCAGGTCATTAGCGCGACCGCGAGCTAAGGGAGCAATACGCTACGTTACGTTACTTACGTTACGTTACGTTACGTTCCGTTACGCTACGCTACGCTACGCTACGCTACGTTACGTTACGTTACGTTACGTTACGTTACGTATCAAGAATCAAGCATGTGAGTGAATTACAGACACAGATGATTCATGGCAGTCGCTCTAGAGCAGTGGTTCCAAAACACTGGTAGATTTTTTTTTGGGTCGTCAAAATAAACTTTTACTCAAGATTTATGTGTATATGTTTTAAATACTGAAATCATTTCAATAAATGAAGTTTACTTGGGAAAGATTTTCTAAATGAACACAGACATTAGGCTGTAAATTAGGTTGGAAAACTGTATAATCTGTAACTCTTGCCACAGTGGTGAATGAACTCCAAAAATGTTAATTCCTGACACCAGAGGTGTAAAAACTACTAACTAGAGGTCGACTGATAACATATTTTTTAAAAGGCTGATAAAATAATAGTAGTAGTAGAAGGATAAAAAAGTCCATTATAAGAGGAAAAAACCATCAGAAATGGAAAATAAAATCTGTCTATTACTGTCATGATATTCCAAGAAAATGAATAATAACAATAATCACATTTTTTTACAAGGAAAATGTACTGAGAAAATGTGATTCATATTAATATTAATGAATGAACCAATGATACGCTGTAATGCTACAGTGTAACAGTGCATCTATTACCACAAGGTGGCAGCAGAGGCAGGTGTTTGGTTGTTCTGTGTATGTGTGACTACTACCTGTTACTGCTAATGACAGTTGACTGACTAACTGACTAACTAAGTAACTAAGTAACACTAAAACGTGAGTTCACTTGTAGAATGAAAGATATCATACAAAGGTATATTTCATGTTTTATAAGATTTTTCTCTGCCTCGTGCAGGTGCGTCACTGACCAGCTGAGAACGACTGAATTCTCCGCCTTCGTTCCTCAGGTGTAAACGAGACAACGTGTGGATTTCCTGTCTTTGATCGCGGCTCCACCGCGAGACAGACGAGCCTGTGCCAAGACGATGGCATCAAAAAATATAAAGAAGCCTGATGATTGACAGCGACTGACAGCCATCTTCCTCCTAAACACACTCCAGGTCCCGGTGCTCCTCTCTCTCTCTCTCTCTCTCACCCACACTCACACACTCCATCTTGTCTGTCACTGTCAGGGGACGTCGAGGAGACGCAGAGATAAAGAGAGCGATGTCATAAACTGGCACCTGTCATCTTGTTTTGTTTTGGTCAGGGCGCGCGGAACATCGTAAAGTTTTAAAATGTGAAGGATTTAGTTCTTCCGCAGCTTCACTGTGAGTCTCAGGTGTTCACCGTCGTCCTCAAACCTGCTTCATATGTTTGTCTTTTTTCTTTAGTGCATAAACCTGAGAAATGTGACATGTATAATCATTTGTACATATATATGTATATGTATATACACATATATATATACATGTATATATATATACCAATTCTTCCTCCAGTGTTTGGTCTGATCTGACAGATTTATACAACTTTTCTAAAACATAAATATTGTATTTTTAGCCTCAAGACTTCATGAAAAAATGAGCATTTTGGTTTTGTGCAGTTAAATGTTGTAATTTTTAGGTTTTTGGAAAGATTGATGGACATTTTAAAGAGGAACTCTGCAAGTTAGGTTGCTTTTTCATTGGTTTATTCTCTTACAGAGCTCCCCCTACAGTTTGGGAGTACTTATTTTAACGTAATCATCCATCATCGTCTACTGCGTCTACCTGTGCATTTGTTTTGATTTACAAGGTTCCTTGAATGCATCAGCAGCAGGTGTTTGGTCAGCGGGTGTCGTTACCTGATTTGTTCTGTGCCTGTGCGAAGTGTGACTACATCCTGTTACCGCTAATGGAAGTTGACAAACCAACTAACCAACTAACTAAGCCACATCCTTCCTTGTTGTTCAATTCTCCGACAACGGTTTTCTCTGCTTCTGTTTCGCGGGCTCTGCAGCGATGAACGTCTAAAATAATGCTGTTGTTGACTTGTAAGGCTGGTTTTCAGACAGTAGGGGGCAGTGGAGACAGCCTCCAGTCACAAACTGTAGACAGGAAGTTGCTAAGAAAGGACAAAACTTAAATAATAGTACGTATTTGCAAATGAACAAGTTTGGAGTTTGACTGGATAAATGTGTCGTGTCTCCACCCGCCCCTGCTCTGCTGCCGTATACACACAAACGCTCCCTCAGTCACATCTGGATGAGTTTTGGGGTGGAGATAATGAACGTCAACAAAGGTTACGTACTGCAGCTTTAATTCAAAGACAACAGTGGTAAAGACACCAGAGACACCGGAGACACCGCTGTCCTCAGCTGCCGCCTCTCATTCTCCTCATGACAGTGAGGAGCTTTCAGCTGTGATTAGTCGACTCACAGAAGATGAAGAGAAATCATTTAGAGGAGGATCAGTGTGCGAGAAGGTCGAGTCTCCACGGGTTCAACCACGGAGACGCTGATGAAACACAGCAGCAACAACGCGCACAAATCCAGGTGACTGTGTGTGTGTGTGTGTGAGAAGAGAAGTGTTTATAATCAGATCAGAGATTTAAAGCTGCAGTAGGTAAGATTTAGCGACGAGACAAAAGACAAACGTCTGTCTGACAGTGAGATAAAGACGTGAAAATAATCACAATAACGAGAGAAGTTTGTGTTTGTCTCTGCAGGAAACCATTGTTGTGTTGACTTCCTGTGAGCGGCTGCAGACAGGAAGTTATGGAGCAGGATTACACAAACCCTTTGATGTCTTTGTCGCTCACTGGCTCACACTGTGTTCACTCACTCGTCCATTTGTCTTGACACACTCACCGTGTCACGTTCAGGCTCAGTAGAGTTTTTCAGCGATGACATTTATTGTGTTACCACACTTTTGACGTGTTCTGACTTTAATTTACTGTCAAAGCTGTAGTTTAAATATTTAAATATAAAAGAATTTAGTCACGTAAACACATTAGTCAGACTAAAGTAGAGCTAGTCTTAGTCGGACTAACGTACCTGGATCATGTGATTCATGGTCTGATTACTCCTGCATGTTTACACTTAGTCAGACTGGAGTTTGTTGTTGTTTATTTGTTGTTCAGTAAAAGACGACGACGACTAATATTAAAGCAGAGAAACTGCACATGAATCAAGATTTCTCCTTCACACACTGAACTGAACTCAAGTGTCTTCTTCTTTCAAATCAATTGGTTTTTCTGTAACAGTCACTTTAGAACATGGTGTTCGTGGTATTTGTCTGAAACACTAAGAAACCACTTCCACAGGGTTCAAACAAAGTGTAGACGCTCTGTTTCTTTATTTTCCAGCCAAAGACAAATCAGAGGCCGTTCTCTGTCTCGCTCTCTCTGTCTGTCTCTCTCTCTCTGTGTCTGTCTCTCTCTCTTTCTCTTAAACAGCCACTGATAATAACAACGCTGCCTTTTGCATCCATGAGAAATTTCCCATTATCTATTGATTCAGTCTCACGCTGTGTCTCGGTGACTTACGTCTCCCTCTAATTCCCATTACTGGGAACACTGCAGCCTTATCAACGGGGAACAATAAGCCACTTGTCAGCGCCGCAAGAAAATATAAGGAAGCATCTGCCCAGTGTGGAGGAACTCATGACTCTGTGGTACAAACAAAAATAAAGAAAATAATAAAAATACTCCCTGTGACCTCCCTGTGACCTCTCTCTGATCTGATCATCACGAGAAAAACATCAGAGATTTCATTTTAGTTTCAGTTTGGTCTGTAAAAATGATCCTGAGTGGTTTCATTTAACCTGTCTGTCTGTCTGTCTGTCTGTCTACAACGCTGAGTTTTAGTGTTAAAAACATCATTTATATATTTACACCTACTGTTTGTTTGTTTTTATTTTTGTGTATGTCCATTTTTTTTTATTTTAGATTACATAATTGATGTGAGTGAGAGTTCACTGACCTTTGCTGGAGCTTCGTTTCCTCCGTCCACGACTGAATGATCCACATCCTCATCTTCACTGCAAGATAATTACATTTGTGAATAAAGTGAGCGCATTATTGTTATTGTCAAGCTGCTATTTTAATTTAACATGTTTCCTTATGAGACGACACATCACAGTCACTAAATATAATAATTATTTTTTTTCTGCCCTACAAACAAAAGAAAACAAACAAAATGCAACAGACATTGTAAAAGCTCCTCTAAAACCATGACTGTGCAGTTTCACTCGCGGCACAAATTAGAGCCAAAGGAAGAAGTTGAAAAAGAAAAATACTAAAAAAAAATACCAGTGAGCTCAGTTCAAACTTCCAGTAAAGTAAAATCTGACGTAAAACTAATGAACGTACATTTTCTCATTTTGTAACTTCTTCATTTCTTCAGCAAACATCAGATAATTCAAATAAACAGCTGCTACTAGCCTAAGTGCTAGCTGGTAAGAAGCTAGCAGCTAGATAGATAGATGCTTAACTAGCTAGGATAATTAGCTAAGTTGTTTAGATAGCTAGCTAAGCTGCTTAAATAACTAGTTAGATAACTAGCTAACTTGTTTAAATAACTAGTTAGATACTAGCTAAGATGCTTAAATAACTAGTTAGATAACTAGCTAAGTTGTTTAAATAACTAGTTAGATACTAGCTAAGATGCTTAAATAACTAGTTAGATAACTAGCTAAGTTGTTTAAATAACTAGTTAGATACTAGCTAAGTTGTTTAAATAACTAGTTGGATAACTAGCCAAGTTACTTGAATAGCTTTAAAAGCAAAACAAATTCACAAAAGCAAAACAAATTCACATTTAAGAAGCTAGAAATCAAAATAATAATCGATTATTAGATGCTGACCTCATTAATTGCATATTTTCACTCTATATAAACTAAAGTTTGCACATTTATTTGCATAATTCCTCATCTTGAATAACACTTGAATAATACTGAATAATACTTGAATAATACTGGCAGTACGTTAAAACTAAACACTAAATACACACACAACTCTTTATTAAAAACAGAGCGAGCTCACAGCCTTTAATGACGCACAGGTGTGAGTTTAAAAGACAGCGTGGAGGACGACACACACACACACACACACACCTGCTCTTCTCTTGTCTTCCACGTCCACCAGCAGAGCTGTAAATCTGTCTCAGAGATGTGTGTCTGTCGATGATGGCGTCCCACCACGACGTCTTCTTTTCTTTTTTACCTTCCTCTTCCAGCCGCTGCCGTGCTGCTCTGTTATCTCCTTCCTCTCCCGCTATGTCTCCCTGCTCTTTAAGACAAAGGGTAATAAAGCTATAAATTGTGTGGTCTGTGGACGGTATGGACATTCTGTCTCGGAGACGCTGTAAGAACTGCCATAAAGCACCCTCAAAGTCATAGCTAAAGATTTACAGTTATTTAACATCCTCCTCTTCCTCTAAATCACAGTGATAAGAGAATTAAGTGATGGCTATAGGTTCTTTGTCCTTAGTCTATTGATTTCCCTCGCCCCTCAGAAGGATCCTGAACATTATAATTATTGAGCCCTGCAGTTTGATGCAGGTTTAGAGTAGGAGCGGCGCCCTCGCTTCGATTCCAATGCTGTTAAAACAAAAGGCAACCATTTTTCAGTTCAGTAATGGGCTTCCAATTATGCTTCATTTACCTTGTTGGGCCAGAAAATGGTTTTCCCGACGTCTCGGTGCCATAAACAGCTTATTTGTGCGATGACAAACGTGAGTAACAGCTCAGTTCGTCTTAATCCCAGACTCTTACTTCCTTAATAAAACTAAAATAATACGAGGACATGTACGAGGGGGGTGGAGTGGCTCAGTGGTTAAGACCGGTATCCTGTGTGCAAAAGACTTCAGGGTCGCAAGTTCAACTCCACCACTGGCAGGTTGTACTCAATTCCCTTGTAAGTCGCTTTGGACAAAGGCGTCTTCTAAATGACATGTATGAGGACAGTGAGACAGTGGTGAAGTGTGCAGTTGGAGTGACGGGTGGGTTCAAAGGTGAAGGTGGGATTACATCAGGGATTAGCTCTGAGTGCCTTCTTGTTTGCAAAGATGATGGGCAGGTTGATAGACGAGGTCAGGCTGGAGTATCTGTGGATCATGTTGTTTGCAGATGATTGTGTAATCTGTAGTGAGAGTACGGGACAGGTGGAGGTGTGGTGTAAAAAAAGGCACACGATGTGCTGTAGTGACCCCTAAAGGGAGAAGCTGAAAGAAGCGACTACCTGCCAAATAATGAGCTATTCTATAACTGTTCTCTTCATCCACAAAGAGACTGACTGCAAAATAGTGAGTTGTTCCACACATCCACCAACAGACTGAACACCAAATGATGGGCTATTCTAAACATCTATGAGGAGACTGCCTGCCAAATAATGAGCTGTTCTATAAATCTTCCAAGAGACTGCCTGCAAAATAATGAGCTGTTCTAAATGTAACCAAACAGGCTGACTACCAAGTAGCGAGCTGTTCTATACGTCCACCATCTGACTGACTGCCAAATAATGAGCTACTCTAGACCGCCACCAAGAGACTGCCTGCAAAATAAAGAGCAACTTTGAGACCTCTGGTCAAAACAAAACTATATCACCCCACACACACACACACACACACTGACAGTTGGCTTCTTAACAAAGACATAGAGAATATAATTAAATCATTTACCTTTGATTCTCAAAGAATGAATTCACCTGGAGAGTTCTGGAATTACATTCTGACGAGGGAGGAGAAAAAAGTGCCCCTCCCCCTCTGGACCGAACCCGGGACTGACCCCTCCCTCTCCAGAAGTTAGACAGTTGAAATAATGACCTGATGCTGATGTTTAAGCCTCATCAGCTGTGAGCGTGGAGGATAACTTTTATGTAATCCTAATCCTTGTCACGTGATACTCATACTGTTCTTATTCTTTTTTTTCACCGCTTGCGATTTGAACAACTTTGGAAGTTCCGCCCCCTGCTTGTAGCCACGCCCCTATCTGCGTTAAACATCAGACACGCCCACAGTCTAGTGTTCAGTCTTATGCTTTTCCCTTTATTTCATTCAAATTAAAGCTAACAAGTTATTTGCAGTTTCATTTGTTCTTTTAAGTTTCCTTTAAACTTCAAATTTATCAATGAATGTATTTATAATTCATTCAGTCATATAATCTGATTACATTTATGGAGCAGTTTAACAAAGTGCTGTTCAGTAACAATAAAATCCATAAAAGTCATAAAACACGAGCAAAAAACCACGTCTCACATTAAAAGTAATACATATTGGTTTTATATGGGATCAATATAAATGTGTTTTATGCACCGTCATAATGAGACGTTGTCTATTTCAGCTTTAAATAAAGCCTTATTTATTATTCTTAAGTCATTAAAAGGAAATAAAGTGAAATAGTGCAGCTGCGTAAACTTTCACTTTCTCAGCTCAGTAGAGAAAGAGGGAGTTTGTGACACATACACACACACACACACATATGAAATAAAATAAAATTCAGCGTCCCCCTGAGAGGAACCTCTGACTGCTTTCAAAATAAAGCTCACAGCAGAAAGTGAAGCTGACAGAAGAGTACAAGGCGTAATAGTGGTGTACATTTAAAAAGAAATGGCTCCAGTATAGGATGATGAATGTTCCTATGGATCCACCAGATCCTGCCAAACACCTCTCACTGTAATATATCCTGGAATTATAAATCAAAACTTCTCACAGCGTGATTCATTACAATTTATCGACGATAATTTACAGACGTGGCTCTCAGACGCTTTTAAGTTTGCAGTGGCAGTAATTTACAAAAGTGAGAGGTGAGGAAGAAAAATGAGTGAAAACAACACGCCTGTGTTTTTCTGC